>NW_024467209.1:46784-65311 GCF_000292625.1 Dacryopinax primogenitus | reverse complement strand
GGGGACTGTCTCTTCAGACTTGGTCTCTTAGGATCATCCACAGGTACCTATACTGTAGATAGGTCTTAGTCATCAGGTCTACTCCACTTCCTTGTTGCCTGCTTAGACTCTTGGCACTCTTAGGTGAGCAGACTTAGTCAGCCTGTGTTGCCCTAACAACAGCCATCAAGATCTATGTGTGGCAACACATTTCGGAGCAAGATGTTGTGTGTGCACACACCCTCTACTGACAATTTTTTGTCAAGTTTGTGGAGGTAAGCCTGCACAGTTCATCATCCTATTCCTCTGCCATGGGGAATCACATGATCATATTTCAGTAACCCACTGATGTTTCCCCTTTGCTCCCTTATTGAGACCAGGTTCACTGGGGAACCACATGATCACATTGCACCTATTATCTACCCTTGTCCCCATCCCTCATATGCTTCCTTTCCCTGGCCCATGAGCTGATCTGACACTGTAGATCTACAGCCCTTTGTCAGTCACCCCAACTTATCATTGGATTTCACACATGCCTGAGCAGATATGCTGGTATGGCCCTGTCCATGGATTTTGGACATTTATCTTTGAGCGACTCAACAAGCTACTGAAGAGTTTCAACACCAACAATCATCAAGGCAGTCAGATGGAGGTGACATTTGCCTGAGAGTTCAAATGGTACATCTCCCTTGTACAGATGGTATGTCAAATCTGCTGATGACATCAGGATCCTGACTGTCAAATAGGCCCTCATACTTCGGGATGTGGAGGAAGATCCCCTAGCCCAACTGGCAGGAAATATCATGTTTGCAGGGGTGTGCAATCACAGTCAGACTGGGGCATTGGCAGCACTGGCCAAGTTACAGGAGGGCCCCCAGAATTTAGTTTCTTGTAGGTCCACCCTTTGTGTGGATGATATCTTACCTATTGAATGTCTGCACAGATCACAATCAATGCAGCCCTGCTGGGATAGGATTAAATTCTACCCTAGATGAGCAAGCATATACACATTTGCTGAAGTGGTTCAGAAGCCACCCAATCTGACAAAGTGATGACCTGACTGGGCAGTTACAAATCTGTCACAAACATTTGCGTAACTCACCAGCAGGATTCAAATATCTCACCTGCCAAGTCCATGCACATGGAGCCCTGCTCTGGGAGGGGCACAAGATACATGCAGTGGAGAAGAACCATCCACAAAAAAGCAATGCACTCATCCTGCATCACATCTGACCTGGCCACTCATGGGTAGGAGAACTTTGCCAAGTGTTTGTGCATGGTCAAAATGGGGAGGAGGTCACCTGAACATTTGTGGAGGTAGCATGGCTGGTGCCGAAACAGCTGTGCAAGCTGTCAAGCATCTATAAGCCTTAGTAAGTGCTGGTGTTCCTTTGCTGGGGAACTACATGATCACATTTCACAAATTGACTATCTCTTTGTTGGACTCCTCCCTGGCCTGCCTCTCCCATGTTCTCGTATATCTGAAATGCAATCAAGTCCTGAGCTCAAGGTAGGTTGTTGGGTACCAGACTCATATCTGGAAGGAGATGAGCAGCATGGATCACTGCCCATCATGGAAGCACATGAGCTGTCTGGAGTGGCAGCTCATGCTACAGTCACCACTGATTCAGGTAGGATCTGGGTGACAATGGGTCTTAACAAAGTGAGTTTACCCTACTCCTAGGGTGCTTGGCACCCACTCAAGCACATTTCACCTATTTGTTCTTAAATTGATGCTAACCATCCCATTCTACAGGTTGGGCCAGACTGGTAGGGGCATCTGGCACAAATGCCTTATGAGAAATGTCTATAAGTGATGAGACAAGTAGAGCAGAGAGCCAATCAGCCAATAATATTGTGTTTCCTTTCAAGTGAGCATCCTGCTTCTGATAGTTGATCTGTCCTAAAATTGGCTTTGTACTACTTTATCAATGTTTGTCAACTGTTTGGTAGCAGTCTGGATGAATCCAAGGCCCATTCAGCTGTTGAAGTTCACATACTATCTCAGTGGTGATTGATGGTGGTACTGCATCTACAAATGTGAAGCACAGGTGGTTTGCCATCTCTTCCTCCTTCCATGTTAGATTGACCATGAACAGGAAGGGTGGGAAGTCAGGATGAGGAAGAAGATCAGAAGTGTTCCCCCTATCAATATGAGGTGTGGGGGGTTTCTTCTTGCCCCTTTGGGAGGCTGCTGCTTCCAGCTCACCCAGTTCTTTCCAGCACACCAGCAAGGAGAGGAACAAGAAGAACTACATGCTGTGTTAATGGCTGGTATGGGGAATGAATCAGACATACTTACTGGCAGAGACATCCAAGTTGGGCATAATATCTCCCATGCAGATGTGTGGTCTTTCTTTTGAACCCTGCTCAAATCATCTGACTGACACATCTGCTGCCACCAGATGTGCTGGGTGTCTGGATCACACTCATCTTCCCAGGACCTCTCTTCCAGCATTCAGGATTTGTGGAGGAGGTCAGAGACAAACTGATCAACATCCTTGATCCCCTTCTCTTTTGCCAGGAGAATGGCACCCTTAACACACCAGTTGTAGCACTATTCATGAGGTGAGTGGATCTGCCAAGTGGAGACAGATGATTTGCTCACTGTGTTGCACCTTTCAGACAGTCTTCCTTCAAGTGCCCATCTGTCCTGCTGAGCTCTCTTGTATATGTCATTCTCACCCTCAAATTGTTTCTTCATTTGGCCCCAGTGGACATGGAAAATATCCCTGAGATTTGTGTATGACAGCCAAGCCTCTTTGCCCTCTTCAACCAGAGGTGTTGCAGACTGACATCAGTGAGCTTGATGAAATGTGATCATGTGATTCCCTGACACCTGACAAACCTTGTGCATATTTTGGACCAACTTAATGGTCAGGTCCATAATGGCAAAGTTCTCCTCAGCCTTCCATTCCTTACTCTAATCAGGTACCAGGACAGGCTCTGCACCCAGTTCCGCTTGAGGTTTGTACTTCTCCTTACCCAGCATCTTCCCTTCTGCTATGCTCTTGTCAAAGCCAATAATGTTGTGGACTGTGCTGACAAGCTTCTTCTGTTTATGCAGTGAGCACAAAGACTACTGCTGCCTGATGAGCTCAAACCTGAAGCCTTTGCCATATCTCCTTGTTGACTTTGTCAAGCACACTCTTCCTTTTTTTGGCCACACATTGGGCACTGTCTTGGATGGAATGGGGGTCATTGGAGGAAAGGTCACCAAAGCAGGTGTGCCATTTACAAGGTTTGAGATAACCCACACCATCATAACCTTCCTGCAGCTCAGCAAGGCTTTTTTGAGTGGATTTGAGATCCCTGGTGACATGGTCGAGGCAGTCTTCTAGCCCATGGTGATCAGCTTTGAGGCTAGTCATGTCTGCAACCACCACCAAAAGACTGTTTTGGTTTGCTGGTGGTCAAAGAGCTGGATTGATGGACCTTGTGTTAACATTTAGGTGAAATGTGATTGTGTGGTTCCTCAGGCAAATGAATTACTCACTCTTCCTCCAGTACTAGTTCCCCTTCAAGTTGATGAATCATACTGAAGAAGGCGGCATGCACGGTGGGCATCATGTCATTGACAGCCTTCTTGAGAGCTTTAGCAGCATTGCTGGAAGGCATGAGGTGGTTGAATGAGCACAAAGACATGCCTAGACAGAGAGTGAAAAAGTTTTGTTTTTGCTTTTTGTGGGTGCCTCCATACCAGAAATGTGATGGTAGAATAGAGTGGAATATTAATATTAGTAAGGATTATTTGATGCAAAGAAGAGGCACAGCCCAAAAGAAGCACTGGTGGAAGTCCTGGAAGAGGTTATCTGTCATATCCCTGCTAATATTAATATGTGTATAATCTGCTGATATTATTGAGACTGGCTAGACTAAACAACACTGAGGGAGAAAAGAGCAGGGTATAAGCTATATGCCAAGATAACAGGGGGGTATAAAGACAACCTGAGCCTGTCTGGCTGATCCTACAACCAGATGCCCTGAAAGCCCTGCCCAAACCTCAGCATCAGGCTGTGCAGAATGCAGTGAGTATGGTGGACATATGTGGACTGCTTGTTAGGGGTCCACCATGTGGCTGCATGTTGGTGATAAGCATCACTATGGGCATGACCATGGGAAAAGGGCAGGGTCCAGATGCTGTGCATTCTCCCTCCAGGCAAGTTGCTCCTGCTGGTCAAACAACCAGCAAAGAACAACTTGTGGTTGTTGTTTGCTACCACTAGTACTCTCACTGCTCAACTTGATCCACCCAGCTCACTATGGCCCCTCATTTACCTGTTTTGCCAGACCACCCCCTCAGAGCCCAGCAATGTCAACGCCTCACCTCCTAGCAACTGGCAACCCTCCTCCTCCCCCTCCCTCCCCCTCCCTCCCCCTCACTCCCCCAGCCTCCCAGTACTTGCTAGGCCAGCAGATGCAGCCTCAGCCCAACACCCCTGAGCCAGAGGAATCAATGCTGGATGCAGAAGAGGTCGAAGAAGAACAGGCATCCAAAGCTGGAGTGGTCCAGCTTTGGATGCATGCATGGTACTTCTGGGACAACCAGCTGAACCTGTGCTTTCACTGGTGTGTCCTGAGGCTCATTGCCAAGCGTGATGCCTGTGGAACCCCAATCTCCTGGCTCTGTATGTCCCTCTCCCTTCCCTCTCATCCCAGCTGCCTATCTGATGCCTCCCCAGATTGTTGCTGGTACAGCAAGTTCAAAGACTGCCAGTATGAAGGCATGTCATGCTGGTATTCCAGCACACCTGTCTCACTCTCCTGACAGAGATGCTGGACCAGCAAATCAAACATCGCTGGCAGTGGATCCCCCTGGCCATCCCCATCTGCACACTCCAGTATTCTGCTGGAGAATTCCCTGGCTACATTCTCCCAGACTCAGCAGTTGAGAGCATGGCACACATGCATCCTCTGGTGCACACTGCTGCCCTGGGCTTGCCTGGCAAGCCAGGCCAGGAAGGAGATGCATGGCTCCTGGAAGATGACAACAATCTGGAGATCCAGGATGTGGTGAACAAGGTGTGTCCTCAAATGCTCACTCACCTTACTCTGTTGCTCATGACCATCCAGGATTGGGAACAGGAGACAACAGCATTGATCAAGTATTTCCACATGCCTGCTGGCATGCAGTATGCTGGCCCCTACATGTGCAAAATACTGGAGGAATGCCAGTTCCTTGCTGATGATGTCAGCAAGTGCCTACTTGCATTGATTGGTCCCCTTGTGCATCTTTCCCTCCCCCAGCTGTTGCTGGTCACTGACCAGCAACTAGGGCCAATGTCCTCCTGGCATTGTAGACTGGCCATGGTCCAGCAACAACAACTGGAAAGAACATATGGACAAGACAATGAATTTTTTCAGTGTCAGCAGCAAGGAACCCTATTTCAAACAGGCAGAAATAACCAAACAGTTCTTTGTGTATGAACTGCTGGCCCTATATCTGCTCCAGCAATGGCATGCTCACCTCAACACCCCTTGGCAGAAGTGCAAGAATCTTGTCAACAAATGCATCAACCAGACAGCATCATTTGTGGATGCAACAGACATGGAGCTGGGCCAGATTGAAACATGCTAGTGCAATGTGCTGGCGCATACCATGACACAAGTCCTCCCCAACCAGTCCAGCCATGACTGGGCTCATGCAGAAAGGGAGGCCAACCAGTGAGCTGGTCCAGTGTCATCACACCATAGGACAGAGCCACCAGTGGGTCCTTCCTGGGCCACTGTCTCAGAACATGTTGTGGATGGGACTCTCAAATAGGCTGGACTCCCATGTCATGTAGGACTACCAGTAATATATTACTTTGATCTTCTCTCATCTGGCTGGCTCCCTGGTACCCCGGGGACCAGGGTACCAGGTCTCCCTTCTCCCCCCAGTTCTAAACAGTTCCACAACTCCATAAATTACTGTACAACAATCTATGCTATGCTATCCAGTCACTGTCAGCTCAACATTCAGCAAATCCTCATCTCTGCCATCCTCCAAAATCTCTTCTTCAGATTGGGTTGTTCCTTCTGGTTTGGCATCAGCATCACTTCCTGGCATAGCATTGGCTGCCCCAATGCTATGCCAGCAACCAACTCCCACGTTTGCTGGTTCACAATATGGTTTCCCAGCCATGATGTCAACATACTCATTGGCAAGCATGGCTTCACACATTGCATTTGCTTGGATGACCTCCTGCAGTGCACCATCATCTGCTGCCAAGTGGTGCAGCATGAGGGAATAGACTTCCCAGAAGCTTGCACAATTCACCTCAGGGTGACAAAGCACTGGCCCAGCTATGTCAGCATGCCTTCTGACCAGGAAACTGTGTCACATACCAATATATGCATGCTGGGCATGCTCTGCAAATGTCTGTGGCACCAGCTGGAACACCTCATGCCCTGCAGGAGCATAGAGATGTCCAGCTATCTCGAGATGCTCTTGCAAAATGCCAATCTGCATCACCATTGTCAGCCCAGATCTTGCCAAGTCTGCCAGCCCATGCAACTGGCCTTGTAGTCATGGTATGGACCATATGCTGCTGGATTCTCCAGCAGCATAGCTGGGATTTCTGCAGGCATGGCCTTCTTATTGTCTTTGCATGGCTTGCTGGAGTTGTGAATGTGCCCAAAGTGATCAAGATTGGCTTGGATCATGGGGACCATGAGCCAGTGAAAGACCAAACTGGCAATTCATCAATACTGGGACATGAGGCTGGTACAGTGCTATGCACTGTTCCAGCTCATCGTTACTGTGGTACCATCCTTCATCCAGCCCCTCCTGGAACATTGCCTCCCACCCCTCTGCCCACTGGTGCCACAGCTTCAACCAAAAGATTTCTGGCTTGATATTTGAATGACTGCACATCCATTGATGCTGGAGCATGCCATGCAGGTCTGGGTCCAGCATCTGGTGCAGGGTAGTCTGGGCATTTGCCATGCCATGATTCTCAGAGCCAGGATCACTCTGGGTGAGCAGCAGGATTCCTGATCCCAGTCAGCCAAGGAACTGGGACTGCAGGGCAAAGCACTCACCTTGGAACCTGGATGCTGCCTCCAGATAAAAACTGGCAATGAGCCATGGGTTGGAGTTTGTCCACCAGACCTTCAGCCAGAGGATGTAATTTGAAAAGTTATCCAACCCAACATGCAAGAACAGTCTGAACCATTGCCATTTGTCATGCTGGTCTGCTGACCAGCACTCATGCACCCCAGCACTCCAATGGACAGCTCGCCTCAGGTGCTTGGCTCATCAGAGCATATTCCCAGTCAGATCTGCCTGCTGCTGTTACTCTTGTACCAGCTGCCTGTGGCTCTGTTATCAGCACACATCCAGGCCCTGCAGCATCTGGGCTCACTGAGAGACCAGGATCTGCTCATCTCGAAGGTGATCTTGAATTGATTTTGATCCCAGCTGATTTGCAGAATGCTGGCCAATTTTCTCAATGTACAGTCCAATTGTCACAACAGTGTGCACTTGCTGCCTCACTGACAACAGACTCCACTTCCTGTGGCATCTTTGCAGTGTTTTTGTGCTATGGAGCTGGATCAGCACATGATCCAGTACTGGCTGCTGAGGGCATGCTTACAACAGTGTCCAGTTGTTTGACTGGAGGTCAAGCAACTCCAAAATGACTGCCAGCATCTTCTTGTCACCATACCTGTACTGGTAGTACTTCTCCACCAGTGGATGAAGTACACTATCTGGCACTATCAAACATGGCTGGGAATCAGCAATGTGTGTCTGTACATGACTCGACCACAAAGACCCACCTGTCTGCACATACTGGTTTGGCCGTGGCTCTCCTGGCATAGGCTCATACACCTGCAGTGCCCTGGGTTACTGGATGGCTGGTACGTGAAGAGATAATGTGTTCTTGACTGACCCCAGCACAGTGGATGCACACAGATATGGGCACATCCACTGCGCTGGGTCAGTGCAGCAACACATTACCAAACAAAGCTCAGGGACACCCAGAAAGTGCATCTGGCTTCCTGAACCAATTCCCCAGCAATGCATGGCATGGAAGTGGCTGGTGCATTCTCAACCTGTCCATTCCACGCTGGCTTGGGTGGATGTTTTCAGACACCAGGAGAGGGTTGCTGACCAGACAAGGCTGGTCAGTAACCCGCAACTAAATTTCCTCAGGAGCAAACTTGTTTTTTCACCCCATTGTCTACTGCATTTCACACCACTCTCCCAGGTTGTACTGTCTCTTTTGCCTTCATATGGATCTGTTGCCCTTGGTCACTGAGTGGGAAGGGGGATGTTGCAGCCATCCCAGCTGCAACATCACTATCCCCCCCAAAGGTCCCTGGCAGATGATCATGCCCAGGGATAGCAATGGCAAGATGCTCCCAGCCCAAATCGTCTGCCCCTCTTGTTTTGACCACTATGCAGCCAAGGCAGGCACAGTGTGCTGGCCTGCTGCTGGTGCTGCTGGTGCTGCTGCTGCTGCTGCTGCTGCTGCTGCTGCTGCTGGTGCTGCTGGTGCTGCTGGTGCTGCCCAACCCCCTGGGCCAGCAATGAACATGATCTCCCTGGAGGTTGTACAGGAAATCTGCCATCAAATGTCTGGTGCCCAGTGGAATATCTATCAGGGTGCATCACTCCTTTGCCAGCTGGTACCATTTCAAAACTGATTGATCCCAGGAGGCAAGTCACCTGTGCAGGCTGTTAGTCCACACTTCAACCACCCCTTTGCTGGTGCATTTGGAAGTGCAGATACAGTGCCTGTACCTGCATATGCTGGTCATGTACCAGTGTTCACTGGTCAAGCACCTGCATATGCTGGTCCTGTCCCAGCATTTGCTGGTCACATACCAGTGTATCATGCTGCAAACCAGTTCCCAGGGCTTGCTGCTGGGCCAGGTTTTGCTTTGAACACCAGTACCACCCACTGGGCTATAATGCCAATCATGCCATGTACTCCTAGCAGTGCCAGCTTGTCAAGATGGCTGTCAATGTGCCTCATGCAGAGATGATGCAAGTGGATGTGTCCATCCAGCATCTGGTTGAAGGGAAGAGCAAGTCAAGGCAGCTGGGGGTGAGTGCCAGGTTTGCTGGATGCCAGCAAACCAGACTACTAATTGCAAGTCCAGAATACATCAGAGCACCTGAATAACATCCCAGCAACTCTACTGGCTTCTGAACTGAAGCAGTATATATTCACCCAACTGCATTGGAAGATACAGTGGGATGGACATGAGTTTCCTTTCCAGCTGGATTTCTTCAAGCTGTGTGGACCCAGGTTGGCCAATTTGGAGAAGAATCTGACTGTCCCAGCAGTATACCAGCAATGCTTCAAGCCACATGTGAAGAATGGTGTGACAATGCTCATTTTCCAGCCCAACCATCTGGTTGAAATCTTCCTCCTGATCAAGAAGGAGGTCTGGCCAGCTGTAAGTCTGTGGATAGAGGAAGCAATTCATTGTGTACCAGCACTACATGTTACTGGGACTGATCCAGGGCATTGTTAGACCGAGGGCATGCCTCATTCTAAAGTTGTCATTGCTGGGCTATGTCTGAACCCAGGGGTTGCTACTGGAGCCAATGCTGCTCATTCTGGAGCTGCATCAGCTCCAGGACCAGCAGCATCCAGCCAAACCAAGGTAAGGAATATGAATGTGAGATGCTGGTATTCCAATCTAAATTTTTGTTAGCATCCCCTTGCAAATGCAATTCCCCCTCATCCCACCAAGTGGGTTGCAAGGCAAGAAGAGGATAGCCCAGACAGCACAGCAATCAGCCATGCCTTGCAACACTCTGATCACTGCAAGGTATCCAAAGTGAATTGTGCATCAACAAGTAGTGCTGGTCTGATTTTCATTGCTGACTGCATGCCAGCAATGAAAATTATGGCACACAGCCTGTTCTTGCCGATCCCAGTCATAACCTGGCAGGAATTGATCACCAGCAGGTTTTTGATGCAGATCAACTATGAAGCTGATGGTTGTCTGGCAGTCCTGCAAGTGGATGAACAGGCCAAGAACATGCTTGGCCAGCCCAGCACCTTCAAGATGGCACACCTCACACACCTCACTCTGGGTGAGTTCCCTGTGACATGGAAAGGGGCATTGCCCAGCCCTTTCTGGTGGGACATCCCACAGATGTCACTGCTAAACAGTACTTTGTGTGGAGCAAGCCTGGTGGACCCTGTCATTGTGTTGACATCCCAGCAGAATCGACATTCCTGGAGCAAGAAGCAAGCCTTCTGTACTGGGCCACTGCGCTGCATGAGCTGGCCAAGTCATTCATCCAGCAGTATCTGGAGATGAACCTGAACTAGCCAGCCAGCCAGCTGGAGCATCCAGAGACCTGCATGGTGCAGGGTGGTCTCTTCCAGTATGGGAAAGACAGTCCTTCACAGTGTGGAGGACTGGTGACTCTGATTGAGGAGAAGGTGATTGGCCAGCTGGTCCAAGAGGGGAAAACCTGGAAGAACTTCATGAAGTTCATCTGTAACTCTTCCCCAGTCCTGAGGTTTGTCAAAGGCCCTGCTGGACTGGTTGCACAGTATCTTTCCTTTTTCCAGCATATTCAGTACCAGAAGACCTTTGGCATGGCATTCATTTCAGACTACCAGGGTATGTACATAGTTTGCTTCTGGATGCTGGTTGATGCTAACCAGAAACCAGGCTCACTGACAATGCTGAGCAACCCCCAGATTATGACGAACTTGTGAGTACATCTACTGGCACACACCAGACTCGCTGATACTGGTATCCAGCCAGATGGGTGCTGTCTTCAGCAAGGGCAACCTGAACACAAGTTTTGATGATTTCCCTATCCTCCACCAGTGCAATGAATACTGTCTTGCATTCAAGCTGAACAACCTGCAAGAAGCTGAGGCCAGCCCTGGCCCAGTAGTAGCACCAAGTGAACGTTCAGAGAGCCTCCTGGATGTGGAGGACATTGTTCAGGGTGTGCTTGCTGCTGCTGAAGCAGCAAAGGAGAATGTGGTCACCAAAGGAGAGCAGCAAGCTGGAATCCAGGTGCCAGTGAACTTGATGGCTGGCCCTGCTGGCAGTGAACCTCTGGTACATGGACTACCAGGAGAACATCACAGTGAACATTTGGAATTGAAGAAGGTGCTTAGAGGAGCTGCTGGCAACTTGCCAGCAGCATGAGGTAGTGAGTGGTATGAATATCTCAATAATATTAGTGTAGATGCCCAACTCCTGTCAGTCTTTACTAGAGTAGTACTTGCTGAATTTTGATTTCATTCTTGACAAGAGCACTTGCCAAAAACGGCAGTTCATGCTGGACCTGCCGTTGGGGGAACAATGAGTGCTGGGTTCAAAAATTCAGACTCAGAAATAAATAAATAAATAATCTAATCAGTGCTCTAAAGCCCGACGTGGAGCACATGGTCGGTGTCCAACAAAGCTGTGGGTGGAAGCCGTTCTTGGACAGCTGGGACCCCTTATCAGCCGACCAACGTAACTGTCCACATACGTCCACCATAATACAGAGCGGTCAGGGCGTTTCGGTGAGACAGTCGGTACCGAAATAAACTCTGCGCGTGTGGTCAACAACCCGGATTATCTTTCGGAATAATCCACGGAGAGAACCGGTACCTGGCAAGATGGCCCGCCCGGGAATCTCTAAGCCTACGGCCGAACACCGTACGGACGCTAGAGAAGGACCGACGCCGGCGGGACGGCAGAACGTGAGAGCGGGGGCTTGCCACACGTCAGTTTAGGCGTGTAGGAGCGGAACGGGCCTGATTGACATCGAGAAAGCAAAGCTGAGACGGTTATTGGGTGGCTTCCCTCTTGTGGCAGTCGAACAACACCCTTTGACGGCGCGATCAAAATCCTAGATATTCTAGAAGTTGTAACCCTGCCGCGCCCGGATCTGGCACCACGGGAAACAGAGCGGTTCAGTGATCCAGTCCATCGGTCGAAAGTCAAGCATGTATGCCGAATCGGGCATAAGAGGACCGAAGTAGCCGAACTCGAAAAAGGCAGAGGCTTTTGACCCGTTGCGTGGGTCCGTACCGGTGCCGTCAACTCGGTCACAGGATAAGATCAGTAGAAAAAATCGAGGAGTGCATAGAACAGCTGCAAGATCTGCGCTGCGGCAATCAGCCAGCAAGACGCGCGTCTCGTATGGCCTTGACTCGATATTGAGCGCAGAAATATTTGCTTTGGAGGTCACCAGACTGTCGTGGAACAAGGAAGGGAATCCCGCGCGGCGATGGCGGTGCTGTCCACTGAT
Organism: Dacryopinax primogenitus; assembly: GCF_000292625.1. NCBI lineage: Eukaryota > Fungi > Basidiomycota > Dacrymycetes > Dacrymycetales > Dacrymycetaceae > Dacryopinax > Dacryopinax primogenitus. Next base: position 53,121 of record NW_024467209.1, on the reverse strand, counting down.
TGTAAAAGGCATAGGATTGTTCATAACCCTAACCCCTGAGCGATTCGAAGCCGGCGCCAGAACCCGTGCGCTGTTCCATGTTCACTTCGCAGAGTATGAAAAGACCGCATACGAGGTCTTTATCGCTCGCTAGACAATAACAAACTTGGCGAGACTGTTCTTTCGGCAAACTATGCCAATTTCGACGCGTCTTTTGCTCTTCAGCTCGCTACTCGCTGCCCCAGGCGTGATACCACTGTATCTCTTGTATCGCACCACCACGCAACCAGGTTCCGCAATTCGGGGTGCTGTTGGAATACCACTTGCTTTAGAGGAATCCAAACTCGCGAAGCTCCTCAACCCACGGGGGAACCCTTGGTTAGGAGATACATGGACCTACAGCATAGCAAGGAGCGACATATCGGGACTATCTCAAGCCGCATCAGAGGCCCTGTCGGCAGAAGACGAAGAACGCGTCGTGCTCGCCCGTTTTGCTCGTGGATTTTTCACTCTAAAGGCTTTTGCTTTCGAGAAATGGGCAGTGAGCACGTTCCCGCAAGTTGTGAAAGAGTATGTGGGACTTGAGATTGGTGAGCAACGGTTCGTATATCAACAGGTGGTTCCTTAGACATTCCCGTTTCCAGTCGATCCAAACAACACTCTTCTAGACCCTTCATCAGGAAAGGAACGTTTGTCCGTCCTGCCTAGCCAGTGGCCTATCGACAACTACGCACCGAACGGCGCGGCGTTTCTCGATGCCTTCCAAATAGTCGACACAGGCCGAGACCGGATATACGCGGACTCCCAACTACCAAGATCGTACACCGCAGTCGCCTTCGGCTCGAACCGGCCTGCGGCGCGGTTTGTTGGAGTACACTTCTTCTGGGTCAACCGTCGCCAACCCCCGGCAGACGACAAAAAATCAGACGATGTTATCTTCGATCTGAACATTTGGAGCCTGAACTGCGATCCCTCTGATCATGGTCAGGAGGGAAGCCGACCTAGATGGCTGTGGAAATGGGTTTTACCCCAGTTGCACTATCTCTACGAGAGAGCACTGATGGCCGATGGTATCGATGCTGTGCGAAGTGGATAAGAGGGACTTGGATTCGGAACGCATAGAAATGTATCGCTAGAATTAGCATATTCCCCACTCGTAAACGCACTGCTCGAACCACGCCTACTAGATTATTGTCGTCATAATGTGATAATGTAATGTAATCTGACCCTCCAAGACTCTTCAAGACTGAAGAGACGCTGTATGGGTCCATCACTCAAGAGTTGCTCGTACGACAACGAGGGAGACACGCATATGGGAGAGTGTCCCTCAAGATTCTGTTCATCGGCTCACACCGTACATGAATATTCCGGAAAATACCAGTTAAACCACATCGACCCGACCACTCAATACACTAAGCGAGGCAAAGAGATCTGGCTAGCAGTTCACACAGCGGCTTTCTCCATGTGCCTCAGCTTCAGCGTTCGTCTCCTCTCTTTGGCAACTCTCTGCAACTCGAGCGATGTCAGCCTCGGGTTGTCGGAGGCGAACACTTGATCCATCTCTTCGAGTGTGAGCTGCTTGGGTTCCACGAAGTAGTACCAAACGACGCCCAGCAAACAGAAGTCAAACACGCCGAATATGATGTATGCTTCAAACGAGGATCAACAATCAGATTACGTGAGGGATAATCGATGACTTACTCTTCCACTGGATGTTGGCTAAAGCAACGGGCATTGCAAATGTATTCACACTTCCCATTTCTCAGCACTCGCACACCGAGTCCGGCTGATACTCACCAGTTGGTTCCCTGTGAGATAAGCGTATACCAAGCAAGGCCTTTTGCACGTCCTTCGTAGCTCATTACCTCCACAGGATAGAGAGCCTGCATCGGCGTCCAGCCATAGCTGAAGAACACCATAAATAAGAAGATGAACGATATACCCGCGTTGGCCTGGGCAACATTGGTCCCTGCGGTCGACAGAAGGCCGGCAATGATTACCCTGGCATTTCGCTCAGCGGGGTATCAAGCCATACGAGGAAAAACTTGCCTGCCAGTGCCACAGGCGAAGATGGCGGTTAGGACGATCGTTCGTCTCCCGACATAGTCGACTGATGCCGTCCCTAGCAGAGCACCAATGAACGAAGTAACGCTATTGACGAAGTTGAGCACCCGCTGACGGTCCGGATCCCTAATGCCACCTAAATCAGCTCCGGCGAGGATAGGACAGATTGGGCATACGTGATCCCCGCCTGGTTAAGCAAGATCGTCAGGTAGTTCGTTAGCAGCCCGTTGCCAGCCCAGCTACTGCCAGCCGCAACTAGCGTGACCAGCCAGATTCGATACCTATCGGCGCGGGTCTTGAACAGCGGGCGGAAGTCCCACCACCGCCTGTCGCTCCCATCTGGAGAGATGGACTCCTCGATCTCTGCTAGTTGGAGCTGGATCATTGGGGAGTTGATGTCGTTGTTCTTTGAATGATACTTTGCGAGGATTTGCGTTGCTTGCTGGGTCTTGCCGTTGGTGTAGAGCCAGCGAGGGGATTCCGGAAGTCCGAGCTGGGTATATGAGGTGAGGCCAGGAAGGAGCAGACGAGAAGCTCACGACTAGGACAACGTTGATGACTGCCGGTAGTCCCTGAACATAAATCGGCGCCCTCCATGGCATGTTATCACTGTACCTCCCAGTGGGGATCGCGATACCGCTAGCGATGATTTGTCCAACATAGAAGAAGGAATTCAGGAGGCCGACATAGCGGCCCCTCGTTGCGGGCGAAGTGATCTCAGCGAGGTAGGAACGGGCGGATACGCCAGCTGTGGAGGTTCCTAGACCTATAGGAAACGGTGAGCACAGGATATTAGATGTGGTGGAGACAGACCAGTGAGAAAACGGCCTGCTATGAACATTGGCATCGCGTTCACGTTAGCTGTGACCACTGAGCCTGTGCTGCAGCACCCAGAACAATGTCAGAAACGTCGACGCCCGTCAAGTTCACTTACACAAGACACAAATTCCCCAACAACATCCCCCACCGCCTACCAAACCAATCCGGCAACGTCGCACACGTTAAAAAACTGGCGATCTGTCCAATAGTATAGATGCCAAAGACGATCCCCGTCTTCGAGCTCGCCGCTTGCAAGTTGAAGTACTGCTGGTACTGTACCATCGAGCTGATCGCGCTCATCACTGTGCCGTCGTACCCAGCATCGCCGGAACAGCAGAGTACGACAGCGACGATGTAAGCGAATTGGAGGGCGCGGGGGGAGAAGAAAGGGATGCCGGGGTCGGCATCGAACGCTTCACGGAGGGTTTCCTGCTTCTGCTTGACTACATCTGTAGCACCGTTGTAGTCGATTTTGGCGAGGTCGCTGGTGTTGTCCAGCTTGCTGGAATCGACGTGTACTTCGGTCGGAGAGAGTGCCATACTCAGATCCAACCTTGGTCCAACGTAACACAGAAAAGAGCGAAAACTTATACAACGCAGTACGATTGGGATGGATATAGGCTTCGGATTCTTGATTTCTGCAAGCTGTCACGCGCAGCGTCCAATTCAGGCATGATGGCTGATGTTGAGAGACGTCCTCCACCTCAGTGCGATAGTTCGTCTTCCCACAGAAGCACAGGACCAATGTTGGGCATCCCCTCCATACGCAGGGATAGACGGAGACCGGACGTTCGGAACACTCTGCTTCGGAGGCATGACTGGATGCACCAAGAGAACGTCTGTAGCACGGCCCGATGCAAGCTGTTCCTGATAGGCAGACCTTGTGACATCCTCCGAGTTAGTGTACTCTACACCTCCCAATGAGGCGTCAGGAGAGGGTCCGCTGGAGGGGGAGTCGACAGTGGTAGCCCGTACTTCGTACTAGACAGAGCTAGATGATACCAGGCCGAATCGAATGTTGCCTCCTAAGGTAGAACCGCTCGAATGCCAATATGGGGGGTACTATGTGTGTTCCGAAGCTCGTCGCTGCAATCCGAAGGGAGTCCGAACGGGAGAGAGGAGAGGAACGAGTGTTGTTTCCGAAGGTTGAGGGGTCGAATCGAGGCTCGGAGCAGTCCTAGAGGGAGATAGACTAAAGAGTGACTGTATAGTAAAGCAGTAGTATTAGTTGTAAGTTAAAGAATCACCCGTCTTGAACGAGTGAGGTCGAGTGTAAGTGGGAGAGAGGAGTCCGAGCGTCCCTATACGAGGTATCCGAATCCTCCTATATACGTTCGGAGCGATTCGGACCTTCGGGCTACTACTAATCTATGTCTAATCTACATTACCTAATGCTATGTATAGGGTCCACTTCTTGCTCCAATAGTCCGGTCCGGCCGAGTTCGAGATGTCGTTCGAAGAGGTGTTCGAAGGTCGGATTCGAGCTCGAAACTCGAATGTGCAGCACATTAGGCAACACAGTCTTCCTCGATAAGCCAAGGGCCGATGTACCCAACCTCCGCAGTGTCGCCAAACAAAGCGAAATCGGACGGTCGGGAAGCTACTTGTGAGGTGTGATTGGCGGCTCGGCACTGCAAGAGGAGGTGGTCCGGAGCTTTGACCAGTAGGTCAGAGGTTCTTCACAGCCATGCCTTCTGACATACCCCATATTGGGAATTGTGGGGGAAAGAAGCCTCCACTCCAAAAGAACATAGATGCGAAGCTTATTATCATGGGATTGCGCATCGTTAAAGCGTGGAGTCATCTGGTGTCAAGAGAGCGGAGGGGTTCCTCCACTAGACGAATGCATGAGACCGACGCAGGATGTGTGAACTTCAGGGTGCTGAACTCGACCTGGGTCAAAAAGTATTTGGGTCATGCAACTCGGTGGGACATTGACCAGGACGTCGCCGGTTTCATTCTTGGCTAGGATTCAGCGTTCAAAGTAAGCTAGGTCGTTCCGCTTTCCACACACTATTAGCTTTCCATAGCTGGCAGATCTCAGAAACTACATCTATCTAGAAGAGTTGCCATTTAAGCTTTAGTTATGCGTATGGGTCCGAGCTTCCGAGTCTCTGCGAGACCCTGAAATTTGGCTCCGGCCGACCGTCCCCGATGCTTTAAAAACGGTCGGAGCTGCACCACGACCAACATATGCATGTAACCTTCAACACCCCGGACTGCTTGCAGGGACTCCAACCTCCCTCTGAACCCATTCCTGCCGAGAATATACGTCTTCTGGTTTACTATGATCCCACTAGAGAAACGAATGACAAAACACGTGGGAAAGAGTGGTGGTATCTCGACATTCCCATCTCCTGGTTGACCTCTAAAACCGCGAAACCCAAAAAATCTTGCGCTGCGTGGCCGTCTACCTCGTTGGCACCGTACATGCGAATATCGTCGAACATTCTACTGGCAAGCGCGGCTCGCGAAATGTCCGCAGCGGTCAATTATGGCGCGTTGTCGACCTCAACCCCAACCAGGCGGGACGGATCTGGCCGCCTGAGGACATCAATGGGCGTCTTGTGCTGAATTTGGATGTCATCCGTGAACGTCCCTCGCAGAGTAGCCATCTGAGCACGCGCGACAAAAGATTCACGGACGCTGTTGGCCAACGCGATAAGGTCTGTATCTTGTCTGGCAGGCATGGTAACTTTTGTGAGGCGCAGCATCTCGTCCACCGGCATATTGGGAACCAGGTTAGTCTCTCCGTCTTGACCCATCATCGGCATAGTCTAACTCTCTTGTAAAGGGAATGGCAGACATCTTGTCACGGAACTCACCACAGCCCCTCGATTCGAATTTCGAACCGATCCGCGAAGTAGATGATCCACGAAATGGGGTTTTCATGGACAGGGGGCTCCACAGCCGGTACGATGCGGGTGCGCTGGCCATCATGATCGTACGTACCTGATAGCACTGCTAACCGATGCCATCTAATGTACCATATTCAGACTCCAAATTGCGTCCTCGACACCAGTGACATCGTCGCTCCGGCGCCTAGAATTTTGGAGCCAGGCACGGCCTGTCCCGCGCACGTGCGCTACACTGCCCAATGGTTCGATATGGCGTCATTCGACGAGGATGTTGTCGACGGCGTCCCTGAGAACACCGATGCTGCTTTGGGGCTGAGTTTGTTGAAGAGTTGGATCGCATGGCAATCACTGGACCGTGCACCGTCACGGGTGACGATGAAGACAATCCGGACGAAGTCCTCGAAGTTCCGGGGAGTGTACAACCGGCACCTGTGACTCCCTCTTCTCCCCCCTCTAAATCCATCGAATCGGATACCTCCCCCACTTCGCTCAACCCTTATGGCGAGCTCAGCAGCGATTTTACGGATGACGAAAGTGATAATGAAGACAGCCCTATCGATCCTCTAATCCCGCCATCCGCACACGTGCTGATGTATCATTGGATTTGCGCCTTCATC
>NW_024467209.1:40470-46491 GCF_000292625.1 Dacryopinax primogenitus | reverse complement strand
CCATCGAATCGGATACCTCCCCCACTTCGCTCAACCCGTTATGGCGAGCTCAGCAGCGATTTTACGGATGACGAAAGTGATAATGAAGACAGCCCTATCGATCCTCTAATCCCGCCATCCGCACACGTGCTGATGTATCATTGGATTTGCGCCTTCATCACTGCATTTAGTCACAATACCCCCGAGCTGAGGGGTGGTCGCCCAGCGAAGCGAGGCCCGGTAGAGGATATCTATAAACGACGAACCAAGATCCGTAAAACCGAAGAGGGGCAAGCTACGCCCAAACGGGGTGACCCTACCCGATACAAGACATCTTCGTCGCACGCACCGAGCGCGGGCTCCCGTCGCTCCGAGCGCATCAGGACCAGGCATGACATGCCTATTGCCATCTCCCAACCCCTACCCTCCCTCCAGACCGACGACGAACTATCGGAAGACGGATTAGATACCTCAGACGATGACGACAGACCATTATCCCCAGACGCCAAATTCAAGAACGCATGCCTCGTGGTTGCGGGGATTTGGGCTGGTGCGGAGCTGGCAGAGCGGCGCTCTGCCACCGCGGCCTGGGCAAGTCATGTTTCGGCCCCATAACTTCAGGTCAATTACTAGTTCTCGGATCACATCAGTACAGTAGGCGTGCCAATCCACTCAATTGCCAACCTTTTGTTGATGGGACGAAATGAACTTGGGACGGTATATACCCTCTTGGTAGGTCTTCCACACTTTCCGACAATTATTATATGGACACCTAAATCTTCTATGAACGACGGCGAAGTGGGGCCAGAGCCCGCCTGCGTAAAGCCCTGAGATACTAGTTGACTCTAGAAGCTTTGGCAGAGTTAAAGTTTGGAGGATTTAGGGTTATCTTGTCTTTCGTGTTAAGGTTTATGAATTGTCCTCTATTTTTACTTTCCAAACTAGGGTCCTACATAGAACGTGCTAAACTAACGAGCTGTCCAACTGCATTGTTGTCGTTACACAGTATGCATGGCATCCAATCCAGCACTCAAAGGCAGCGATAGCGAATTATCGCTCACAAATTCCGAATCGACTCCAAATGCCGCTCAATCTTCTACGGTTACGACTCTGGCGGACAAGCAACGAAAGAGCGAGGGTGAAGAGCGATCAGTGCGTTCGCCTTCCTCCCTCTCAGTGTCGTCTCCGCCTACCACCGCACCATCCTTGAAGCCTCCTTCCGGATCCTCTGAACTAGGCCAACCCACTGGACCAACTCATATTCCAGCAGCATCATATACCTCTCTCTCCAAGATCCTGCAGCCCAATCCGGCCTCATCTACACCTCCCCCGCACCATGCACTGAACAAGTTTGTCCTTTACGAGACCAAGACTCGGTTCTATATAATTGCTTCGAATCAGTCTGATACTCGTCACCGTATACTCAAGATCGACCGGACGAGTCAGGATGAGCTTGTGCTGATTGAGGATGAGACGGTGTACACTGGGCGACAGATCAGGGACGTGTTGGAGATGGTTGAGAATGGGAACAAGAGCTCTGGAGGACTCGGGAAGGTGCTAAGCTTCTATGGGATCGCAGGTGCATTATGTTCAGCTACGAGCCAAGCCGACTTCGACTTATCCTCCGTTCAGGCTTCATCAAGTTTACTGCAGGCTGGTATATGATTCTCATCACCAAACGCTCGGTCGTCGCCCTTCTAGGAGGACATTACCTGTATCATTGCGAGGAGACAGTGCATATTACCGTGAATGCAGCTGGGAGAAGTGAGAAGACAGCAGAGGAGAGCAGGTCAGTCTCAAACGAGCAGTCTTAAGGAAGTTGGCTAAACACGCTCAGATTGCTGCACACTTTTCAGCAAGTCGACATGTCGAAGAATTTCTACTTTAGCTACACCTACGATCTCACCTCCACTCTCCAACGGAACCTAACCAAACCAGACCTGGACGTAGAAAGCGGACAACCGCCGTTCGACGATCGATACGCGTGGAACTACCATCTCCTGACTCCAGCTCTGGAGTGCAAGCACCTCAGGTGGGCATCCGATTGGCTGCTTCCTCTTGTGCACGGGCATGTGGATCAAGCTAGTGCGTCACATTGTCTACATGAATGAACGGACGTATCTAATATTGTCGGCCAGAATTACAAGACTTCAGCCGAGTCATCTACATCACCCTTATCGCCCGGAGATCTCGTCATTTTGCAGGAGCTCGTTATCTGAAGCGGGGAGTCAACGAAGATGTATGTATACATTTACAGCTGCATATCCCTATCTCATGCTCCGTTATAGGGCGACGTAGCGAACGAGGTAGAAACAGAACAGATCGTTTCGGAAGCTCTCACAACGCCGTTCTATGCACCATCCTATGATCCGGAAACTGGATATCACCTCGGCCCAAACCCGCGATATACGAGCTATGTTCAATATCGAGGAAGTATCCCTACTTTCTGGGCACAGGATGTGATGGGAATGAATCCCAAACCACCAATAGAGAGTGAGGATCCAGCTTAGCATGCAAGCATTACGGCTAACTGCGTTTGCAGTAACGGTTGTAGATCCCTTTTACACGGCTTCAGCCAAGCACTTTGACGATCTCTTGGGTCGTTACGGACCAAGTCTCATGATCCTCAATCTAATCAAGGCATGTTCCCCTGAGGCCACGGATTCGTGTGTAACTGATGACGTCCTTGAAAGTGTCGAGAGCCCCAACCAAGGGAGTCAAAGCTTGGAGTTGAATATGCCAACTGTGTCGAATATCTCAACCAATTCCTTCCGGATGACCATAAGATGATCTATCGGGCGTGGGACATGAGCCATGCTTCTAAGTAGGTCCGGTCAGCCGTCAGAGGGTAGCAAAGTTGATCCCCGTGGTATAGGAAGAAGCAGGACGTTATCGGTTATCTCGAAGACCTCGCGGAGGAGAGCATCCAAATGACGGGATTTTTCCATTCCGGTCCGGAACCGGAGAGCCATCGCTTGCGTGGTGAATACGAGTCAGTTTCTCCTTCTTTACCCAGGAACGAAACCAATCCCATGACCAGTGGCAGTACTTATCGTGATACCATCCTGTTGCAGAATGGCATCTGCCGGACGAACTGCGTCGATTGCCTTGATCGGACGAATGCTGCCCAATTTGTATTCGGGAAGCGTGCTCTAGGTCATCAACTTCATGCACTCGGTGTTGTGGAAACACCCAATCTGCTGTTCGACACGGATGCCGTTAACATGTTGACCGAGATGTACCACGATCACGGCGATAGTGAGTCTAGGGGATATCCGATAGGTCCACTAGCTACTGACTTCCTCCAAAGCCATCGCACTGCAGTATACAGGGAGCGCGTTAGTGAACCGTGTCGACACATATCGTCGCAAACTGCATTGGAACAGCCATTCTCGCAATCTCATTGAGAACATAAGGCGATATTATGCGAATTCCATGCTCGGTACGTTCGGCGTCTACATGCAAACTTCCTACTGACAAATCCCCCAGACGCTGAAAAGCAGACGGCTATCAATCTGTTCCTCGGTGTAGGCCCGGTAGCTCCATCATCGCTTCCTGCCCCACTGCGAGATTATCGAGCCTGGTATGATCCCAAGCATCTTGAAGCATTGTACAAACGGCAAGAGTGTCTCGAAGGACTCCAGCGTTACGTGGAACATACGAATGAGTTCTGGGTTGAGTACTATCGCCCGCTATTATTTACGAGCCTGGGAAGACATTTCGCCTATTCGATGAACAGCACATCCAAGCTCCCTGGAAAGCACGGAAGAGATATGGGAACGAGTCCCTTCCAACACCGGCTGGATCATTCTGATCATCCCAGGTAAGATGATTTCAGAGATTGAGGGACTTGTTTCTGATCGCTACGCCAGAATCATCGGAGGAGTGCGGCGACTAATGGGAACACCTCAGATCTCTCCACAACGAAATATGGTTTTCCCCAAAGCGCAAGAATACTCCGAAGATGATTCCGATTCTGAGCCAACAGACACAGATCTGAGTGCGCTAGAAGGTATCGTGGCAAAGTCTTTAGATCCCTTCCTGAAATCTGAAGAAGAGGCGGAGTATCAAATGTGAGTATATTGAAACGGCCCCAGTCTACGTAGACTTAGTGTTCCCCAGGTACGTGGAGCAATACAAGACCGGCTTCTCTACTCGGGGTGGAGAAGATCAGAAGAAAGACATGCAGTTGTATTACGACGCTGTGCGCACGACGGTCGGAGATCTTCCCAGTCATTTCACGTCCGATACGCCAGAACGGGTGTATGTGCAATATGCACAGACGACGTACGGCGCTAGTCGATCTGGCAGGGAAGACTCGTCCAAAGATCACAGATGGGATATCTATTCTGCTTGGTTGAATAGCGGCGATGAAATGATGATGGGGAGATAGGACTGAGCTGGAATTAGCATGATTCTTGCGTATTCTACATGTTTGTATCTCTAGGGGTGTTTTGTACAAGTCTGGCCGATTACTGTATCATAAGCGGCTGCATTTGAACCGTTGATATTTATGACAGAGACCATCTCGCCCGTGCTCAGTCAGTGGAGGTATTGAGCTTCAATGAAACTCCTATTTGCCTCCATTTGCCAGTAAGGATGTGCCTAGAGATTGCTGCACGAGGACCAATATGTCCACCATCAACACCCCACACTACTTGCAGGCACTTGAACCCCCCTCTGAACCCATTCCTGCCGAGAATATACGTCTTCTGGTTCACTATGATCCCACTAGAGAAACGAATGACAAAACACGTGGGAAAGAGTGGTGGTATCTCGACATTCCCATCTCCTGGATGACCTAAAACCGCGAAACCCAAAAAATCTTGCGCTGCGTGGCCGTCTACCTCGTTGGCACAGTGCATGCGAATATCGTCGAACATTCTACTGGCAAGCGCGGCTCGCGAAATGTCCGCAGCGGTCAATTATGGCGCGTTGTCGACCTCAACCCCAACCAGGCGGGACGGATCTGGCCGCCTGAGGACATCAACGGGCGCCTTGTGCTGAATTTGGATGTCATCCGTAAACGCCCCTCCCAGAGTAGCGATATGAGCATTCCCGACAAAAGATTCACGGACGCTGTTGGCCAACGCGATAAGGTCTGTATCTTGTCTGGCAGGCATGGTAACTTTTGTGAGGCGCAGCATCTCGTTCACCGGCATATTGGGAACCAGGTTAGTCTCTCCGTCTTGACCCATCATCGGCATAGTCTAACTCTCTTGTAAAGGGAATGGCAGACATCTTGTCACGGAACTCACCACAGCCCCTCGATTCGAATTTCGAACCGATCCGCGAAGTAGATGATCCACGAAATGGGGTTTTCATGGACAGGGGGCTCCACAGCCGGTACGATGCGGGTGCGCTGGCCATCATGATCGTACGTACCTGATAGCACTGCTAACCGATGCCATCTAATGTACCATATTCAGACTCCAAATTGCGTCCTCGACACCAGTGACATCGTCGCTCCGGCGCCTAGAATTTTGGAGCCAGGCACGGCCTGTCCCGCGCACGTGCGCTACACTGCCCAATGGTTCGATATGGCGTCATTCGACGAGGATGTTGTCGACGGCGTCCCTGAGAACACCGATGCTGCTTTGGGGCTGAGTTTGTTGAAGAGTTGGATCGCATGGCAATCACTGGACCGTGCACCGTCACGGGTGACGATGAAGACAATCCGGACGAAGTCCTCGAAGTTCCGGGGAGTGTACAACCGGCACCTGTGACTCCCTCTTCTCCCCCCTCTAAATCCATCGAATCGGATACCTCCCCCACTTCGCTCAACCCTTATGGCGAGCTCAGCAGCGATTTTACGGATGACGAAAGTGATAATGAAGACAGCCCTATCGATCCTCTAATCCCGCCATCCGCACACGTGCTGATGTATCATTGGATTTGCGCCTTCATCACTGCATTTAGTCACAATACCCCCGAGCTGAGGGGTGGTCGCCCAGCGAAGCGAGGCCCGGTAGAGGATATCTATAAACGACGAACCAAGATCCGTAAAACCGAAGAGGGGCAAGCTACGCCCAAACGGGGTGA
>NW_024467209.1:0-40113 GCF_000292625.1 Dacryopinax primogenitus | reverse complement strand
TTATGGCGAGCTCAGCAGCGATTTTACGGATGACGAAAGTGATAATGAAGACAGCCCTATCGATCCTCTAATCCCGCCATCCGCACACGTGCTGATGTATCATTGGATTTGCGCCTTCATCACTGCATTTAGTCACAATACCCCCGAGCTGAGGGGTGGTCGCCCAGCGAAGCGAGGCCCGGTAGAGGATATCTATAAACGACGAACCAAGATCCGTAAAACCGAAGAGGGGCAAGCTACGCCCAAACGGGGTGACCCTACCCGATACAAGACATCTTCGTCGCACGCACCGAGCGCGGGCTCCCGTCGCTCCGAGCGCATCAGGACCAGGCATGACATGCCTATTGCCATCTCCCAACCCCTACCCTCCCTCCAGACCGACGACGAACTATCGGAAGACGGATTAGATACCTCAGACGATGACGACAGACCATTATCCCCAGACGCCAAATTCAAGAACGCATGCCTCGTGGTTGCGAGGATTTGGGCTGGTGCGGAGCTGGCAGAGCGGCGCTCTGCCATCGCAGCCTGGGCAAGTCATGTTTCACCCCCATAACTTTAGGTCAATTACCACTTCTCGGAACACATCAGTACAGTAGGCCTACCAATTCACTACCTTTTTCTTGATGATGGGGAGCTAGGACTGAGCTAGGACCCACATGATTCTTGTATATTCTACATGTTGTATCTCTAGGCGTGTCTTGTACAAGTCCGGGTAAGCATCGTATCATAAGCGTTTGCATTTGAACAGTTGATAAGTATGACAGAAGCCATCTCACCCAATGCTCTCTTCGAGTCCATGGGCCTTCTCCATATGTGCGACCAGCGCGGTTGAGGATGCGTACGCTACCTTAGGGCTGGTGCATTTAGGACACACGATGCAGCCTTTTGGTATAGCACGAGGGTGACGAGAGGCGGCAGGAGCAGTGGGATACGATCGCGAGACGTTAACGTTAACATTCACAGGCGAACCAAGGGTTATGCCTGTTATTCGGTGTTTTGGCTGGAAGGGCACGCTAGCCGTACCTGGAACCTGAAGAGCTTCCGTTATAGACCGATTCGGTGCTCTTTCTTGATATACTTGTACTTGTGCTTGGGGAGGATGACGCAGGACTCATGTACATGGTCGAGGGTGAAAGTTTGGACAATGAGGATTGTGCGGCTGCTGGTGGAGGAAATAGATCGATCCCAGTCTGTCGTACACTGGCAGAATCGTTTCGCATCGAGAGCAATATCTCTGCTGCTGCGCAGGGACGAGGAAGTGCACCACTGCTAGCGCTTTTGTACCTCCCGAACGATCAGCCTGTGATACGCGATGGCTATTCAGCCGCGGCTTGGACCAGCCTGAGCTGGTTGCTGGTTGCAGGCGGCACTACACATGGGGATACATGCGGAACAAATGCCTTTTGTTAGACCGCGGCCTGCTGTTGACCCGGAAAACACACGATGCAGTAGCTTATCCTACAACATTGGACTACATGTATTGCTCCTCGGCCTCTCAGTAGGGATGCTACAATTTCCGCCTTAGAGCGAGAGCTGCTGCTGGGAAATGCAGCGACCGGTGCGAAGCCGGGCCTTTGAAGACGAGGGAATTGATAGCCCAGCCCTGCTTTCGTCCATACTCGTCCAATGTGGCCCACTGGCCCAAACAGCCTTCGTACCCCGGAAGGTCCACGGCGATGCTACGCCTCCGTTAAGTAGCCGTTCAGGCCAGTGGATGGAATGCGAATGCTCAGCTCACCGGAATTGGTCGCTGCCGGTCCACCATAATCTTCCACTGGCGCCTTTTCTCCCCCCCAGCAACTGCAGCGCATCCGTGCCATTAAGGATCAGCCGATCGAGCCAGAGCGACCCTTGCTTGAACGAGATCCTCGCTTCGCTCGCGTTCCTAGTCCGGGAAGGAGGGAGCTCCCATGCGCCTCCAAACATGGTCATGGCCCTTTCCTGCCGGAGACGGTCGAACGCAGGCTGGAAAGCCTTGATCGCGTCCTCGATGATGGGCGCCGTCTGGGACTGGGGGGAGGTCGTCAGCAGCGCCACGCCAAACCCGGCTTCCGCATTGATGGCAATCGCCGCATGGGAAGACTCTAGGTTCCCGTCTATATAACAAAACAATGCGCAGTGAGGGAGGTGCAAGAGTCAGAAGCGTGAGGAGAACGTACATTTCTGATAGATGCGCTGTCGGGTCCCGTACGAGTCCTGGAACTTCATGATCTCCCACACAAGGCCAACCTCGTTGTTGTCGTCCCCAAAGGCGTGCATAGGGCGGACCCATTCCCTCAGCGTGTAAGGGGTGAGGACGGCGCCTGGCGTGCTGGGGTCGAGGATGGATGTGAGGAGCTTGGCGAGGTCGTGCAGGGAAGAGAACTGGCCTCCGGCAGGGTTGGAAAAGTCGAGGAAATCGAGTTCCTGCGGAGTATGCACTGTATCAGCGCTGCGAGGCGGGAGAGATGGGGTCAGCATACCACTTCCCCCGGGTAGGCCGAGCCGACCGCGATGCGCGGCTTGAGCTCCTCTGCTGCGAGGAAGGACGTGCCGTTTAGACCGAGTGGGACAAGGACGTCCCGCTCCAAGAGCTCCCAGTGCGTCGAGGGGGATGTGTCCTCCCCAAACAGCTTGTTAGCCTGCACGTTACACGCGCCTAGCAAGGACCACGCGGTGTTGGAATAGATCGGCGCGGTGTAGGGCGCTGCTACCAGCGGGGTCGCGGCTATCGACTGGAGCACCGTATCCCTGTCAGGGAAGGGGAGGTCGTTGATCGGCGGCGGCCCTCCCCCGCTTCGCTCATGCGGCCAGTTGGTAGCGCTCCCAGCGGGAAGGTCACGCGCGAGACCGGAGGTGTGGGACGCGAGCTGCCGGAGGGTGATAGGTTCTGTTGGGACACAGGTCGAGGTAGGGCACTCGTACGGTACGTAGGTGAAGTTTGGGAAGAATCGAGTGACGGGGTCGTCCCTGCCTAATCATCAATTCATACTTGCTGGGAAAGGAATAGACGCACAATTTCAGCACTCCTTTCTGTTGCAAGACGAGCGTTTCCACCATTGTGAACAGTTTGGAAACAGAAGCGATACGATACATCGAATCCCGGTCGACGGCTCCTCGTTCCAGCGGGTCAGTCTCGTTGGGCCGCAACGGTCCTTGAGAGATCTCCCATACAGAGCCATGGGCGGTGACAACAGCGAGGTTGATACTGTCTATAGTGCCTTTCTTCCATCGGGATTGGATTGCACGCTCGAGTTGTTTCCCAGCGCGGAGGAGGGCAGGGTGGTCGTCCCCAAGCGGGCCGTAGGCGTGGATTGGTGGAAGAGGGGTGTGGCAGATGGATGCCCGGGTGGTGAAGAGAGGGAGGGGAGTGAGGTTGAGGGAGTACCAGGCTGTTGTGAGAGCGATGAGAGCGATGATGAAGATGTTGAATGGGTATGACCAGCGGGATGAGTGCTGAGGACGGTGAGGTGTTATCCACTGTTTCTCCATTGGGAGTGAAAAGTAGTGCAAAGAGAGTGACGTTTGTCATGTTACCTAATTCGGTGAAGTGAACGCAGACCGATCTGCCCGTAATGAAGGAATGACGTTACTATTTGAGTCATCATCCTTACAATTCAATTTGAACGCAGCTTGACCATCTCAGCGATGCAATGACAGACACTGAAATATTAACAATCGCATTCCACGTCCCAACAGGTACGCTATTTCCCTCTCTTCATCCCCTCACTCTAATCCATCCAGGCCTGGAGGATTATGCACTATCATCGATCCTTCATCAACTAGGCGAACACATCTCAGCCCAGATAAAAACAGCAGCACCTCTTCACTCCTCACACGTCCTCATCCGCTTCCCATCCAACGCTCTCCTCACGCAAGCGATCCAGATCTATGCCACAGGCGCACTATGGGCTGTCTATGAGGCGTTCATCTGCGTGGCTGAGGTGTCGCTGGATGATGTCCACCCGGTGTTGGGGGAAGAGTTCTGGGAAAGGGAGAGGGAGATGGGGAGGAAGGCACGAGAGAACCAGAGGGAGAACGCGCTGAGGAAACGGCTTGCCCGAGCACATAAGGAACAAACTCAAGAGCCTAAAGAGGCAGAGGAAGGAGAGCCGCTACACGCTGAACGGCCAACACCCACGGCAGGCGAACTCCTCCTCCTCTCCTCCCTACACAAGCTCGTCACCTCCCATTCCTCCCAACTTCAGGAATCCATCTCCCTCCTACACCCCCCTCCCTCCTTCCGGGCAACGTTCTCCAACCCCTCTCGCCTCCTCCCACTCTCCACTCTCAGGCGACGAGACATCGAACGTCATTTGGGGGACACGCTCTCCCTCTTCCTGCCTATCGACCAGTGGAGCGTAAACCTCACAAACCCAGGGGTAGACGTGCACGTCCGTCTCCTCCCTCTCGGCCCCAAATGGACCTCTCACACCCTCCCCCCTTTCCTCCCAGCGCCGGAGCTCACCCAGCCCCCTCTCAAGAGCCAGCATTTTCCCCCTTCCCTCTGGGCCCTCCTCGCTCTCTCCTTCCCTCCCCCTCCCACCCCAGCGCACCGCCTCCCACCGCTCCAAGGGCCCACATCCCTCTCCCCGCCTATAGCCCACCTCCTAGCGCTGGTATATATCTCCCTCTTCCCTAACTCTGTGGTAGTGCTCGACCCCTGCGCAGGCACCTGCTCCATCCCACGGGAACTAGCTGCCCTAGCCAAAGAGCGCAAGCACCCCATATTCGTCCTAGGGGGCGACATATCCCTCTCTGCGCTAGCAGACCCTTGTCAGTGCATAGAAAAGATCCAGTACACGGCGCTCGAGAGCCTGCCACTAAGGTTCGTGGATGGGTTCATAACTGACCTTCCTTGGGGGACGAGACATCTCTCTCCGCGGCAAGTGAAGGTCTTTTACCCAAAACTGATGCTGCATCTGGCTGAAGTCATGCGTGCAGAGGGGAGAGGGGGAGGAGGGGGTGGGCGTGGGCGTGGGCGTGGGTGTGGGTGTGGGGGACGGGGAGGGGGAGGAGTGCTGATGTCCGCTGCTAGAGGAGGTCTGGACCGGGCGCTGCACGGGTGGGAGAAGGAAGGAGTGAGGGAAGTTAGGGTTGGAGGGAGGGTCGTGTGGGTTTGGGGGGTTAGGAAGGTTTGAGGGGGAGGGGTGTGTGTGTGTGTGTGTGTGGTGAGGAATAAGGTGGGAGGTGAGAGGTGTTGTTTGATCTAATGAAAATGCGAAATGGAATATACTACCTCTGCACGCCATCGCAGCCTTTATGCATGAGTGCCGCACACCTCACCTCACGTCCCAAACCCACAAAACAGGCAGCCTTGCACCTTACAACCCACTCACTCACGCAGTCCCACAGTCACACGTTCACACAATCAAGATTTCCTCATAAACAAGAGCGTCAAGCTCCAACTGATCATTCACAAATGAAGAGTCACGAGTAATAAGATGAAGTTGTGTAAAGCAAGCTTGTTAAGCCCACTCTGGCCTAGTTGAAGACCTGGCGTTACATGGTTAGAGTAGGAGGGTGTGAAGTAGGTAAGGGGGAGAAGAGGGGGGGCGTCCGGACGCGTAGGGTGTGGGATGAACAGGTGGAATTGGATGGAATTGGATGGAATTGGGTTGGTAAATCGATGCGAGTGAGAGCGGACCGTAAGAGGCAGAGGAAGGTGGAAGCCATGGGTATGGGCCAGCTGGGTGCTGGCGGGGGCTGGGTCGACCAGGGCTTGTGCGGTGAAAAAGGAAGAGGCAGGCAGGAGCCTATTGATACATGAATACGTCCGATAGCGTGCCGGCGTGAGCGAATCGACTTGAGAAGAAGCGGAACAGGGAGGAAAAGGACGATGGGGGCGACCAAGGTGTGAGCGCAGCCGCTTATGAGGTAGAGATCTGCCACGAGAGACCAGCGGAGCACAGCTGTTGGTTGTTGTACTGCGCCGCGCCGGACTGTCCAGCGTCGCGGTTAACGATCCAGTAGTTGAAGAACTCGTTCAGGTAGTCCAAGTTTTGCTGTGCGCCGCAGTTCGGGTTCGCGATGACGGAAGCGATGGTCTGGCCGAGCGTGTACCCGTTGTACATCCCCACCATCTGGACGACGTTCCCCCCTGCGGCGGAGATAGTGGACTGGATGTAGTTGGCGCCAGTATTGATGTTGAAGTATACGTCCTGGCAGTTCCCGCCTGGGGCGCCACCGCACTTGTCCACCGTGAGCTGCATGAGCCCTTGCTCGCCGTTAGGCCCTACAGCACCCGGGTTGCAAGTCGATTCCTGCATGGCGAACGCGGCGAGGAAGATATCCGGAACGCCGGTAGCTTGGGAGACCTGCTGGAAGGTGTCGACGTACGGGGAGCAAGGGTCGAACACCCCTGAACCGGAGTTGATCGCGTCCTGGAGAGGGACGGTAACGAGCTGGTCAAGGGTGACGAAGGGGGGTGCCCAGCCTCCGCCGGTCATCCCGCAGTTGAGGTACCATTCTTGGCCGTTGGGGGAGTTGGAGTCGGCCGAGGGTCCACCGCAGTATGAGGGAGCGGTTGTAAGACCGCTGGTGGATGGAGAACCGCCTGAGCCTGAGTTGCCTGAGTTACCCGAGTTTCCGTTGTTGTTGTTGTTATTTCCGGAATCACCGTTATTCCCCGAGTTACCAGAGTCAGTCGGGGTAGAGGCAGCCGAGCTTGAGGTCGAACTCGAAGTTGCCGAATTGGAGGAAGAGCTCGACCCCGCTGCGTTAGGGTTATGCTTCTTCTTGCACCTCTTGCTCGGATCGCGGGCTTTCTTCTCAGACGCCACAGGTACTAGGAGAGGTTCAGCGACGGGAAGTGGTTCCGGTGCGCGCTCTGAGACGGAACGAGCGATGCGTGCATGGGATATGTCCCTCCTTGCGAGATGGTGTTCTGATGGAAGGGCGGATACGAGTGCTGCGAGAGCGATTGTTGAGAGTGTTGGGAAGCGCATTTTGGGAGGGTGATGGTGAGAGAAGGGAGGGATGGTAAAAGAAGGGAGTGAAGAGAGAGTGTTGGATAAAGAACGACTGCGAGCAGAAAGCAATGAAGAGGGGATGTTACAGAGGAGAGAGGAGGAGCACAGCGGGGGGGTGAAAGAGGTGCAAGAGGAGTGAGGAGTATAGAAAGGTGAAGGGAAGAAAGGGATCAAATGCCGTTTAGAGCGGACATAGTCTCGGCATCTATACAGCCCATTCGGCTGTTGCAAAACAACCGCATGGTTTGCTTCCGATCACAGCATAACCCCTTTGTGTCAGCACGGAATCATCACTCACCTTGGCCACTTGGCTACACCTTGGCCTTTCCCCCACCTTAATTATGACAATAACCCCCTTTTTGCATTCGAGGGGTCAAAGGTTATTAGTCCACACTACACAGGCACACCCATCCACCCATCCACCCTCATGCACTGCCAACCAGCACAATGCTCACAACGACAACACGACACACACCACATGTACCTTTTACGTCCGCCCCTTCTCTTCCTTCCATCTCCCTACTTTCCTATTTTCGGTACAGAAAATTCCATTTTTGAGAACAATGGTGCTATTCTTGGACCAGCGGTTTCTTCTTTATGGTCGTCCTCCCAGAACCAAACCCCAATTAATCCCCCTATACATTAAACCCCACACCTCATATCACTGTACCGCGTGCACACCGCCAGCCATCAGCACCTGGCATTCCAGCGCCGCACGGCGATATCCACCGCCGTGCTCGGCCTTTCCCAGCCGTTCCTTGGCTTGTGCCTTGCTTTGTCCTCAGCGTGGTCTGCGTGTCGCTAGCGCCGTTACCTGTGACTCTAAACTAAACTTCACCAGCTCACTCGTGTACTGAAGATCTGGCTTGTGCACCAATCTCCGGAAACCCCATGTACAGCATATACTTAATAAATAACTTCATTTCTTGATACAATCAGGATCAATCATGCTGGTACACCAAGTCTCCATTCCGTTTTCTAATTCTTGATCTCTCCCTCTCTCATATACGCCGCATGCATCTCCACAAGCTTCTTGATCATCTCCTCCTCGATCTCCGTCTTCCCCTCCGGCAACCGGACCCACGTCTCCCTAAACCCGTCCTTAGAGTCCGCGTCCTTCTCCACGAACACGACCTCGAATTTCCGCCGGTAGAGGTCGTTTCCTATCACGAGTTTGTGCCCGTAGCGTTCGAGCGCCTGGCGCGCTTTGGGGATCAGCAGCGAAGGGTCGGTTTCGAGCTGCCCGCGTAGGTCAGTCGAGCACCCGGAAGGAAGGGAAACAGGACGGACTTTAAAGGATACGATAAAGCCTTCTGGAGTCCAGTAATCCCGTAGCGGCTTGAGGATCTTGGGAACTTGGTCCATCTCTATCTGCAAGCTCCCCTTTCCGGATTGGATCTTGTGTTCGGACTGCGTAGCGTTCAGTGGGTACGATCAGTTTGACAGATCAGATTTGGGACTTGCCATCTTCTGCGTGGGGAGGAAGAAGTCGCTCACTGCCGCCGCGAGGTAGAACATCGCCCTCCTCCCGAGAGGCTCGAGTTCCTGAGCCACAGCGCGGAGCATGAACAGGTAGTCATCCACAGTAACAAAGTTGAGCGTGAGGAGCGTGCCTGCCCGTTGGACAGCATGATACTGCCTTAGGACGGTCAGGAGTTCCTTCCGCATCGAGGGGAGGACTTTGACTGTTTCGCCTTCCTCCGAAGCTGAGCCTGGTTCAATCGGGGACATGGGGTTCGAAGGCCCGATTTCGAGGAACTCGAGGAAGGGGTTGGTGGAGTGGGAGAAGTGCCGGCTGAAGGGTTGAAGGGAGAACTGCCGGTGCATGAAGATGACCGCGTACCCCGCTTGGAGGAAGTACTCGGCGGATGTCGCTCCTCTCGTTCCTAGTATAGGTCAGCCCAGGATGGAGAGTAGGAGGGTGGAGATTACCAGCACTGAAGTTATCTAGGAATCGCACACTGTAAGGAAATCAGATGCGGGCATCATATCATAGTCCAGGACGTACACATTCCGTTCCAGCGGCACCGTCGTCCCCCCACTCTAACAGCAGCGCATAAGGTCTCCTATCAGTGATCTAATCGCACAATCGCACCGTAACAAGCACGACCGGTCTCCCCTCCTCCCTATGTCTCGTCACAAACGCCCGGACCTTCTCTACATCATGCTCCAGCGTCGGGGGCGGGTGCTGCGTACGGAAGTAGTCTTCTGCAGAAAAGGTCGTCTGCGTGCCGGGCGTGGACATCGTTCTGACAGAGACAGCACAACGGATGTGCTGGGGGTATGAGAAATGCTGTAGGTGTTCAGCCTAAAGGCTGACTCGGCGTCCAGATCTTCGGGAAAGGGGAGAAGCCTATTGGCATGGGATTAGTCAGCTCAGGGATCGCCCGTTTTGGGAATGATGTGTTGGAATTTGACGCCCACTTTTGCCTTCTGTGGACGGCGATGTCACTCGACACGCTCACGTTTAACGTCAAGGTCGTTGATGAGCCACTCGCAGGGGCAGTAAGGCGCATATTCCTGAATAACGATATTATCAAAGGGGCAAAGATCGCAACGGGGGACTTGCTCGCTCTTCGTGCTGTTGATGGAGTACGTCCATATTTCTCACCATTGTTTCAACGTATGCTCATCTGCTCCAGGAACCGTTCGCGGCTGGTATAGTATGGCCAAATGCCTCATTACCATCAAACAGTTCGTATATTACCATTTGGAGATTTGGATACTGACCGTATGTCGAGGTATCCAGATATCCTCGACCTTAACCGCCACCGCCGGTGTGCAAGACGGATCCAAAGCTCATCTATCGACCATCAGCAGTGTCGCTTCCACCAGCAGCCTAACACCGCCAGAGATCAAGGAGGCCTCCAGCCTCATCTGCAGCGCCCTCTCTGGAAAACCAGGGGGCACTTTGTCTACCGGGTCTAAGGCAGAAAGGCTTGTCGCGTATGTTAAGGAGCTCTTGGGTACGCGCCGCCAGCATGGGTCGCACGTCAATGCTGAATGTTATTATAGTAGATGTGAAATATATCACGACGTCACAGATCTTGAATGTAGAGTATCACGGCGTCGCGCACCAATTTCGAGTATCTTGGGCAGAAAACGAAGCACAAGTACCGGAGGACGTGTTCGCCCTTAGCGAGAGGCTGAATGGTCTATCATTACGCAGACCTATCTCTCCGTTTGAAGTACGATTAGTGGGATGGGACACAGATGTGGTCTTAAAGGACACGTCGGCACCGACGAACAGCCAACCCGATTCTGCTCCTGATGCCATCGTGGTAAGCATCATTCGCAAAAATCATCGTCCAGAAACTCACGGTAATAAGGCTCATTCGATATCTGCACCAACCATGGATCATGATGAGGAGATGAATGCGTTTGCCTCTGTTGGCGGGCTTGATCGACAGATTGCCGAGATCCGGAATCTTATTGAGCTGCCTTTGCAAAGGCCTGACCTATTCCGCCGGTTTGGTGCGTACTTCACACCAGTGCGAAGATACGGGGCTGAACTCAAATTGGTACAGGGATCAAACCACCCAGAGGCGTCTTGTTACACGGACCGCCCGGTACAGGCAAGACGCGTCTTGCTCACGCTATCGCGACATCCACCCGATCTTCTCTGATCCTCATCCACGGACCCGAACTTTCCTCAGCCTACCATGGCGAGACAGAAGCAGCATTACGTCAAGTTTTCCAAAAAGCCAGAAAGCAGAGTCCCTGCGTAATCGTGCTTGACGAGCTGGATGCGCTGTGCCCCAAACGGGAAGAGGGATCGGGCGAGGTTGAGAAACGAGTGGTGGCTACGCTCTTGACCTTGATGGACGGAATGGCGGATGAGGACGAGAAAGAGGGAGGAAGAGTTATTGTTGTCGGGACTACAAACCGAGTGAACACGATCGATCCAGCTTTGCGCAGACCAGGGAGATTTGATAGGGAGATAGAAATTGGTGCGTCAATTATCTTATGTCTCAGCACCACCCACTGAGTTGACGGCTTCGCAGGGATACCCGATGCCACAGCGCGATTGGCAATATTACACGTCCTGCTCGCCAGAATTCCTCATTCGTTGGATGATGATACACTAAAGCCTCTGGCTGACCGGACTCACGGGTATGTCGGTGCCGACCTCGCCGCACTCGTTCGAGATGCGGGAACTTTAGCTATCCACAGGTGGCTGGATGCATCTAAGTTGACTGCAGCGCCCAAAATGACCGCCGAGCTGACTAATGCTGATCTGTTGAACGCTCTGCCGGGCACCCGACCTTCTGCGATGCGCGAAGTGTTTATCGAAACACCTTCTGTCCGATGGTCGGATATCGGCGGCCAGCAGTCGGTCAAAGAAAAGCTAAAGGAATGCGTGGAATGGCCACTGCTCTATCCGAAGACCTTCGAGCGTTTAGGAGTCACCCCGCCTAAGGGCGTTCTGCTATACGGTCCACCTGGCTGCAGCAAGACACTTACTGCGAAAGCGCTGGCTACCGAGAGTGGTATAAACTTCTTAGCTGTGAAGGGTCCGGAGGTATGCATGCCTGGCACAGTACAGAACCTCATATGTCTAATCTACCTCCAGTTGCTGAACAAGTATGTGGGTGAATCAGAGCGCGCCATTCGAGAGATCTTTCGCAAAGCGCGCGCTGCGGCTCCATCCATCATCTTCTTTGTAGGTGTGATTCAAGTCAATGACCGTATCCTGTGCTTAGACATAGGAGGACGAAATCGACGCTCTCGGGAGCATGAGGACTTCGGGGGACAATGCGGGAGGCGCACACGAGGGCATGCTTACAACGCTGCTAAATGAAATGGATGGGATCCAGGAGCTCGTGGGTGTGACGATCGTTGCCGCGACAAACAGACCAGACGTTATTGTAAGCAGGGTGAAATTGACCTCGCGCGGAGACGGCCTCAACTTTCACAGGATTCGGCACTCATGCGTCCAGGCCGTTTGGATAGAATCCTATATGTCGGGCCTCCAGATCTCGAGGCTCGGATGGAGATTCTGAAGATCCGAACAGCGAAAATGGCAGTTGAGCCCGGAATAGATTTCCACGATCTTGCAGTGAAGGTATGTCATCTGGGCTGTTTATATGGTCTAACGCCCAGCTGAGTGGCGTAGACTACAGGATGTTCTGGTGCGGAGATTGCCGCTCTCTGTCAAGAGGCCGCCCTCGCTGCTATGAAGGAGAATATCGATGCCGCTTTTGTTTGTGTCAGTCACCGAGTACGGCCGTTTGCTTATGGTGTAATTCCAGGTTGGAATCCGGCACTTTCGAGAGTCTATCGACACAGCGAGGCGCGGAATCACTCCGGAGGTAGTAGAAAGATTCAAGATTTGGAGTGAAACCAGCGGCGTCAGGCATGCCTAGCTGAACACCAAGAACTTCCGGTTGTTCATTCATATTGACATAACTATGGGCTGGAGGGATTTTCTGGCAAAGAGACATCACCCCGGCCCGGACACATGCATTTTACAACAATAATCAGTTTATACGTTATGCCAGTGTACCTTCTCTCTCTAGTCATGATCGTGTGATTGATCAGTGTCGTGACTCATACACACATCACGGTTATAGCCCAAAAACTGAATACAGAAGATGCGAATCGTGCCCAACTACTCCTTCTTCTCATCGTAATCTGCCTCATCGGACTCAGCAACCATCTCGTCTGTTGTCTCCTCCTCCCCATGTTTGGCATACCATTGCTCTTGGCGACGATGGAGGTACACAGCCAAGAGGCAGTCTGACAACAGCCAGCAGATCATAGGAATTTGGATGGTGTAGCCGATTTGCCATCGGGGCGCATCGACAGTCGGCCACTCCAGCACGGGAACCCACGCGTTGAGCATCCATCCGCCCATGAGCATCCCTGCCATAGCGACAGCACGCAGCTCGTTATCACGGCGACATATTTGGTTCGCGAGCCCGAACATGAGAGCGTTGTTTGCGCCGTTGATACCGAGACCGAAGTAAGCCAAGAACTTTAAGCCTTCTGGAACATTCCAAATACGCAAGATAATGTTGCAGAAGAGTCCAGATACGTTGATAACGATGAAGAGAGTGGTGATCGGTACAACGTTCACTAGAGACGCTGTGAGCCAGGAGGAGAAGGCCGACACCGCGGAAACACCAGTAGGGATAGTGTTGACCTGCTGGATAGTGTACTTGAGGTGGCCTTGGGAATCGGTCGCCTTCTTGAGGTAGAGTGACATGTAATTGGTGGGGTAAGAAGTGAGGTTGTAGATCATGTTCATCGAAATGCTGATGTAGAAACGCCACGATGTAAAGACTCGACGCAACGTGGATCCAGTGATCTTTCCAGGAACCTTGTTCTTCTGCCTTGCCATACGCTGGAGGGCAAGATCATGCTCTTCATCCGAGAAGAACCACGGCTTCTTAGAGCTGGGAAGGCCAGGGAAAGTGAAGAATCCGATGAAAGCGAGAGGGAGAGTGATAATGCCATCTACAATGAAGAGCCACCGCCAACCCGCCATACCACCAACGCCGTTGAGACCGTTATATGCAGCAGTCTGAAGGTAACCGGAGAACATGGAGCCAAGTGCGGAGGAAATGTACCATGTACCAGCGCGTTTGTAGATCTCTTCAGATGTGTACCAAGACCCCAGGATGTACTGAGAAAATAATCAGCTCTATGATCAGGTAACGATGCGCCTTCGGACTTACGTTGGTACCGGAGAAGGACGGCACCTCAACAATTCCGAGAAGAAACCGGATGGCGTAAAGCTGTTGAGCATTCTGTGCCCTCGACTGGGTGAAGGTGATAGCACCCCATATAAGCTCTGCACCAGGGAAGATCCAGCGCGCCCAGCCCGGTCGAGAAAGAGCGAGAAGCATAGGAATCTGTGCCAGCATGTAGCCGCAGTTGTATGTTACGTTGAAATAGTTGAGTTCGTTCCCGAAGAGCTTGAGATCGTCGGACATGCCAGAGTTGTATGCGTTCGTAACTAGGTTCCATGATGAGTGGAGTGTGAAGCATGGCATATTCACACTTACTATTAGTGGAATCGAGATACTTCAAGAAGAACTGAACGCAGCAGAAAGCGAGAATAACAATATCCAACTTGCGGACGAGGCGCTTTTCGGCACGACTCATATGCTTCGGGTACCAGTCGAAGATCCCCGTGAACCAATACCACCTGCCCATTCCCTTGTTTGCTTCACCAGTAACGTTGTCGAGAGGGTGAAGAGTCGCGCCTTTCGACGAGAGTTCAGCGATGACTGCCTCATCATTTTCGACTGGGGCGATCGTAACCCGGTGTGTAGCTTCAGTTTTAGACATGATTTGTGAAAATCGGCCCAGAACTAAAGAAGAGGGATGAAAGTGGGGGGAGGAAGTACAGAAGCTTCATTATCAACTCGCTACATATAGTCCTCAGAGTGCCTCGCAATCGAATGGAGGGGACGAGGTGTTGCTGCAAGAGAACGCATTCTGTTGCCGGCCGAGATAGAGGTAGAATTGATAGGCACGGCAAAGAGGTGGAGACGGAGAGATTCCGCTCAGAGTTCATATTCATGGTCTGCCTCCATGTGGTGGCAATGCAAACACTCATAACCTTTGTTCCGTTATCGGTATCTCGGTATCGCTCGGCAAACTTTGCACCACTGACAGAACCTCCCGCCGATCACTATCGAGCCCCTGGGGTCCGCCCTGGTTCAGATGAAAATAACAGTGTGTGTACCGGTACCTTCCCCACAATCCTGTCGATGCCGAGGCTCGGTCGGGCCGATAGGCTCAATGGAAGCCGACTTCACACACACCACATCACCTATCCAAAGCAATCACAGCTCGCCCGATGCATATTCGGCAAATATGTGCGATAGGCCGTCCTTGTGATCGTGTGCCTGATTTATGGAGGTTGCGAGTCTTTTGAAGACTTTCATTGGTCGAGCAAAACATCCGAATAAAAGAGGCACGTGAAACTTTGACGGCCAATCTTCCGCTGCCTTCGGAGCGCATCCCCTGCCTTAGTTTCATCTCCACATCACGGAGAGAAGCAGAATAGACAAGTAAGGCCACTATTTCGATTGGACAACGAAGAACCGAAGCTCGACAATGGGTTTGAAACATGAAATATTGGACAGCCGGTGAAGGCATGGTGAAGTCTAGTCAAATGTTTGGTCTGAGATCTGGTTTATTTATTCTTATGGTAAGTATTGGAATTTTGACGTCGACGCTCATATCAGGGGATGCTTTCATTCAGCACAAGCCGCTCTACGCCCTAGAGAGGGCGTTCCGCGTCGCCCGCTCTCTTTCCGTACTTCACCCTGACGCCACATTTGGTTATCATCCAGTCAGCGATAAGGACATTGCAACCGATCTATCTCTAAAATTACCCTCAGGCTAGACATCAATAATGCGATCTTTTGTGCCACCTCGGCACAGTAACGCAAGATAGCGCCTCTTTTCGGCATCAGAGCATTTA
The DNA here is from genome assembly GCF_000292625.1 of Dacryopinax primogenitus. NCBI lineage: Eukaryota > Fungi > Basidiomycota > Dacrymycetes > Dacrymycetales > Dacrymycetaceae > Dacryopinax > Dacryopinax primogenitus. The sequence continues at coordinate 24,720 of NW_024467209.1, read as the reverse complement.
TGCCAAGCCTAGAGGTGTTGCAGGTCCGCCGAGCGACTGGCGGAGCCATGCAAACGGGCAGAACTGGTATGGACTTTGCTTTCTGAAGGTCGCACTGGTCTTTCGTGCCGGATCGTATGGAGATGTGAAGGGCTCTTGTAAGCACATGCATTGAGGAATTATCTGGTCTAACGATCTGACAGGTCCTTGAAGGACGCTGATGGTAAACAATCGGACACAGAATGCACAATGATCGCGGTGTGCTAGACAAGTCCATACGGCAACCGGGGTTCAAATACAGACTGAAATTCTGGTCTGGAAATCATTCTTGCCGGCGCGGTATCCTACCAATGATAGCACTCGGCATGCCCGAGTGCGTGGAGGTTTATGGGCGCTTCCGCATGGCTTCCGATGTAACGTTATATAGAGAACGTCAGTCATAGCAATGTGCTTCTTGCAGCTGTACGTCTGAATTTGTCCCCCTCTAGGTCTCCTACACGATATTCAACTTTCTGTTCAAATATGCTAGAACTCAAGATTGGCAATGCCCTAAACTTGTACGACGGATGTTCAGGGGTGTACTGGCGCTAATAAGCTGATGTAGCTGGGTGAAGACTGAGAAAGGCTATGACCTGACTCGTGGTGAGGGTGGTGGGAAGCCCATGAAGACAAGTAAGGAAGATATCTTCTTTCTGCCGAAGAGGAGTGCCTTGGTTATTGTCGATATGCAAAGTGCGCAAACCTGTCATTAAGGGGCATCGGGGATCCTAATATGATTCGTAGACTACTTCGTCAGTGATGATTGCGGTCCTGGAAGATGCGGAACGGAGATGGTTCCAGCCATGATTGAAACTGTTAAGGCATGCCGTCAGGCGGGGATGCCCGTGGTCTGGCTCAACGTAATTTGAATTGAACTTTGGTCGGAATTCCGTCTGAATGGGTTATTATAGATGGGCTTCAACAAAGGGGACTACAAGACAATCCCGCCGTCCTACCTGGATGTGTCGCATAAGCGCGACGGCGGTGAGTATTTTCTCCGTGTTCTGGATACTACCTGACTTTGGGGCAGTGCCGTTCGGGGAGAGCATCGGTAAACTTGCTGATGGCACCGATAAGGGCGGAAAACTGGCCAGGGGATCTTGGAATGCAGACCTTTACGGGCCGCTCAAGCCTTTAGCTGAGGAAGGGATTAAAGCCGGCACGGATGTGTTGCTGTGGAAGACCCGCTTCAGTGGTCTCACCGGTCACCAGCCGCTCAACGTGTGGCTCACGGAGAACGAAATTACCACTACTTTCTTCTGTGGAAGTAAGCCATCCACCTCTCGCCTTGTCGATGTAATACAGTCTAACGCTATTTCAGCCGCGACGGACAACTGCGTCTATAGCACTTTTGTTGACGCGTACTATCTTGTGAGTTTACCCATGCATAAGTCGCTTCGCTTACGCAAAATGTAGGGCTATGATTGCATCCTCGTTAAGGACCTCTGTGCGACTCATCGTCCTGATTAGTAAGTCATCCCAGCCTCTTCCATCCACAGCATGACTGAGCTGTACCTCTACAGCGTTGCACAGACGATTTTTTCCGCCGCAGAAAGTAAGCCTCGTTTGATAAGTTTTTGTTCAGGGACCATCCTAACATTGCCAAAAGTGCGCGGATGGCGTAGTGAAAGCGAAAGTCTTCGGGCCGCTCTCGAATAGGATTTCTTATTGTACTTGAGACTCTGGCCTTCTGAATAGAAACAATATGAGCCGTACTTGTGCCAATCAGGCAAGACAGGAAAGCATGGAAATTCATGTGGCCTTGTTATACCCGGTATAAAACAACACCGAAGGGTGTTAGGGCAACAGTGACGCCGCACGAGTGGTAGGGTCCCTGAACGAGAGAGGAAAGGCCGGGAGAGAGCAGCCAACAAAAGAATGTTTCTCTGACAAGAGTGGGATTCGAACCCACGCCCCCGAAGAGACTACGACCTGAACGTAGCGCCTTAGACCGCTCGGCCATCTTGCCGGCGGACAAATATTGTTCGTTTCTTTCAACCATACATAAATGACAAACGTCCTCACCGGTCCTTTCAACGTCTCGCGATCGCCCACCTTTTTCAAGACTACGACTCGAACGTAGCGCCTTAGCAGACGGGTTAGGGATCTTGCATCTGAGTTGAATGAGGGCTGCAAGATTATAAAGGTTACTTTCTGGAGGATAAAATCCCGCCCAGCAGTTCCGAGGTGTATTCCTCGTGCCTTCCATTTCATGGGAGTGATCGTGCTTCTTGTTTTGTTTTTTAATCCTCGCGTTTCAGTAGGGGCTAAATGGTCGCCAGCCCAGTGCCGCGGGACTGGACTGGGGACAACCTTCAGCTGCTCTCCACTTGGCCTGTTCATGGTGTAGAACATCTATCCTGGGACGAGGACTTTACACTCGTATTGTGTCATGTGCCTTTCATGCTGCAATAGCATTGTCCTTTCTGGGATGAAAACAAAATTAGTCTTCCGGGATGGTCATGCTCAGCACCCAGCTTAACACACTTGTGGCTATGAAACAGGTTGCCGTGTGCGCCGTTATTCAAGTGGAGAACTACGTCTCTCGGGCCGTCTGCGGCATTCAGTCCGTCCCCCAGCTTTGTTACTTTAGCCCAGCTCATCACATCCAGTGTCGTGATCATTAAGAAGATTGCAGCGACCGGAATGGCGCCCTTAATTGTGGGAAATCCCCATGCCATTGACGAGCAGGGGTTTAGGTTAGAATTAACTACAATCGTGTTTACATAGGAATGGCATTCTACAATTTACGTTTCCTTCTAACCCTAATGTCTTCGTCCGAATCGTCCTGCGCCGCCAATGCTTGCGTTTTCTTCCGTCCTTCCCGCTGAGATACGGCTGGAGTTCTTTTCCCACCACTCGAGATGAGGGTGGATTCTGCTTTTCTACTACCTCGAACACGTCTCCTTACGTCTGGCAAGGCATCGTCCGTATCAGCAATGCTGACTTCATCGTCTGTTATCTGTTTCTGGCCGCTCTTCCGAGAAGTAGCAACTGCGGTCGAGCCTCTCGATCTTGTGTTGCGCACGGTTCGATCTGCAGGACGAACATCTGTGTCTTCATGGATGGTGGGGATTTTAGATTTGACGCTTGTACGAGAGGCAGACGCCACGAGCCCAACACTATGTTCTCGAGACCTGCTGCGTCGCTGAAGAGCAATGCCGGAGTTGTCCATATCTGAGCGACCTGGTGCTGCACTAATTGGGTGGGCTGAGTCAAGCTCGTGGGAATTCCGTCCTTTATCCATCGAGTAAGCCACATCCGAGGTGCCGAAGTCTCCATCAGTGTCCCGGGATAGTCCTAATGTGCCTCGCCGCACGTTAGGTCGATTCTGAGCCTTTGAAGCTGATCGTCCAGAAGGCTCGTCTCCCTTCCAGTATGCTGTATGCGGGTCAGAATGACACAGCGTGACACAAATCACGCGCACCGGTTCCCATCCCGTAATCCTCTACGGGAGGCAGGGCGAGCGCGACAACCTGACGTTCAAGAGGTCGCTTGGTGTTCTGAACAAATAAAGAATTCAGTTACTTCATAGGGGACACAGTGTCGAAGAGGCTAACCTTCACAAACGCTTTATAATTGGGTCTTGCTCCCCATTTAGGGTCGTCCCACGGCTTCTGCCCGGTCCAGACTCCATTTTCGTCCATACCATAAGAGGGATTCCGAGGTACACGTTCTGGATTGGTAGCACTGCGGTCCTTCCGGAACACTTCTTTAGTCAAGACCACTTTCATGAAGTTACCGACCGGCGCCGGACCACCGAAGTCGAGGTCATCCATGATACGATAATCATCAAGTGCTGGTCCTGAGGCCAAGGCTTGTTCCTTGATGGGGGCAGAGATACGTAGGGCATTAAAGTCGCGATCAAATTGATCTTCCTTTCTTTTGCCCCGTTTACGTGAAGCAAGGGCTTGCAGGAACTGAGGATCGGTATCCATCGGAATTTCTGTACCTGCGAGAGGCTTCTGTCTTTGGGAGGTAGAACTGTGTGTATCTGTCGCAAGACGACGTGTTGCCGGATCAAGTGTATTGTGAGGGGTGTCGTGGGCCGTCGGTTTTGGCAAAGTGCGCGGTTGGTGCCGCAGATCAACGTCCTGAGTCCCTGCGCGCGTTGGCCGCTTCTGCGGTGGGCCCGAACCGGTTGCGTGCAGGTCTTCCTGCTCGATTTCACCGGCTTTTCTTTTTCTTCCCAAAGTTGTGATGACGACGTCTTCGTCCTCCAGAAGTGAGGCTGCAGTCCGTCTTCTTTCCTTCGTGGCGGCCAGCTCCTCTTGCGTCATTGCTGGGAGCTGTACCGACTCGCCGTGGTGTTGACGATACACAGCCTCGATGACAGCGGCAGCACGCTCGCTTGCTTTTTGATAGTTTTCACTGCTCTCACGTTCTTCTTCTTCCCGCCTCAATCGTTTGTACTCAGGCTCAATCTCCGGAATTTCCTCTATCGTATCATCGAAAACAGTCTCCAAAACAGTGCGCTTACGCTTTCTCGTAGTGGATGGGGGCTACGTGCGCGTGAGTCCTGGACAAATCATAGTGTTCAAGGACGCACAGCTACATTGCGGGTCGTTTGCGATGCATCTGGCGTGCATCCTCTTGCGACAGGAACAGGAGGCAATGCATCGTCATCGTCATCGTCCAAAAGATCTTCCACAAGTGTTCGCCCTCGACGGCGCTGCCGGGCTCGTCAGCAAAGAGAGGAAAAACAAATGAATAGAATTGAGCTGCGTACCTTCAATTGAGTAGTTGCAAGGGTGCTCTGAATGTCTTCGGCTCCTTTGGCCTCTGGTACCGCAGCGGGCACTTCGTCACGCAGACTGCTCTGTCCAATACTTTCTCGTCGAGGGCCCTCAGATGGGAATTCGATGTGCGATTCAGACTCAGCAACAAGCTGAGGGTGGGGTGCTTGTGAAAGCCTGGGAGCATGCGCATTGGGAAGGAATTCGGTGGAAACCCTTAAGATGCAATGATGGATATCCTCGAGGGTCATGATGGAGAGACCCAGACTATGAAGGGGGGTTGAACAATAGCGACTGGCAAGGTGCCGACAAAACATACCTTGATACAATCTTCTCGTACTTCACCCAAGTTCTTCTTAATGCTTCCTTCACTGAGTCTTTCGCAAGCACTACACGTAAACCACTGCTCTGAGTCCCGTTGTTTGCGCTTGTCGATATTTGTAGTCCTGCCACCGCTGTTTTCTGCATGGATAAAAGTTGAGGAAGCAGAGATACCGCGGTAGTCTCTGCCTCTAGCAGATCTATAGTTTCGACGAGGGCGCCACCGAGGTTCAGTTGAGAGATCACCTCAGACTGTGTGCTTGCGTCACTAAGCAGGACCACGGTCAGACCGTCGAAGAGAGACCTTCTTCGTTCATCCACCTCCAGGAATGCTTCGGTAAAGCCATCTTCTAATTCAGGAGTCCACCGTGCCGTTCTCTCCAGCTGAACAAATTCATCCTCCCAGCTGCCCTCCTCTCCTCTAGGCGTGCTGGCTCTTGTGCACACCTCTTCCCACCACGCATGATTGACAATCTCAGCGCAAGCCATAAGCGAAACGTAGAGCTTTTCGGACGAGAGGTCGAGGGTATCAATAACGAAATGTGTGATGGCAGGGGAAATGCGCTTTGCGAACTTGAGCCCCAGAGGAGCTGCCCGGTTGGCCATGGAGGCAAGCTGGACTTTCGGAAGATGCGAGAAGAGTGGAAAGATGGATTTCCATTCAAAACTGGGAAAAGGTGAATGTCTGCACGTGGAGTCGGACGAGGTATGGTGCATACATAAGTGTTACACCCGGTTCCTTCTGGTTACCGCTGGACAGCTGAAGCGCATCGTTGGGTTCAATATCAGCCGTCTCGTTCTGACCAATGTTTTGCTGTACAGTTTCTTTGTTCCGTATAAGATGACTTTTGGTACGGGCCAAGTTCACAAATCGAATCGTGGGTACAATTTCTGGGGAATTCTGCATTGGGGTGTTATTGATGTCAGATACAAATGGCATGGAATAGCACTCACAACGTCGTCAATAAAATGCGAACCGATCACAAGCTTCCCTTGGTCTCGAGATATAGCTGACTTGTTGATAACCAGATGATGCGGCTCCTCACGAGGCTTGCGGCCGATGCTGTATGTTATTCCAGGTTTGAGCAGCTTGGCCTCTGGGGCATAGGTGAGAATCTGGAGATCATCCGGCAAGATTGACTGGATTTACTAAGCTTGCTCGACTGCTTATCCTCTTCATCGAAGCATCCTGTTATGATCCACATCTATAAATATTTGGTTGGAAAGTTCAGCATTGAACTCGTTCACTATGGATGCGGGGTGGAATTGAAGCGACGCGCCTTGCGCATGGGAAGCGGAGGCATCTTCTGTCATCACGTGTCTCAATGTGACCAGCCGCGCGGGTCTTTCCATAACGCGTTTAACCTATCCCCGGATTGAACTGGCACAAGTAAATTGGGTCGACTTCCGTCCATCATCCGCCTTTCTCGACAGATATCACCCAACTCAGCTACGCCCTAATCTAGGTTCGTTGAGGGAGGTTATCGACACTCTTAGATACGATCATGCCTGTAGCTGCCGTCCAGAAGACCAAGGCGAATATCACCCTTAAGGGGTCGACGGAGATTGTTACGGAGTTCTTCAAATATGCTGTCAATAGGTATGTCGCACAGTTGTTTGGTTTGCTGGCGATGTGACGTGGTCAATAGCATCTTGTTCAATCGAGGTGTATATCCTGCAGATGACTTCAACATGGTCAAGAAGTACGGACTCGTGGTTCTCGTGACATCGGATGAGGCATTGTCGGCATATTTAGAGAAGATCTTAACACAAGTACGAGGTATGTGACGATACCTGTCAAGGATGAAACACCTGTTCTAACGCTAGTTTAGAGTGGTTGATGAAAGGCTCTATTGCTCGGCTGGTCCTGGCAATTGTGTCCAAAGAATCCCGCGTAACCTTGGAACGATGGCAGTTTGATGTGGATGTTACAGAGCAGTCGGAAGCTGACGGTCATGGGTGCGTCTGTCCCGAATCCGACCCAAAAACTGTGCTTACTGATCTGATCGCTAGAACTGGCCCTCCTCCAAAGCCAGAGTCCGAGATTAACGCCGATATACGCGCCATCATCAAACAAATCGTTTCTTCCGTCACTTATCTTCCCACTCTGTCCGAACCATGTGCTTTCAACATCCTGGCATACACTTCGGCGGATGCCCAGGTGCCCGAAGGAGAATGGTTGGATACTGATCCCCATGCCATTGAAGCTGGAAAGGCCGAAGCCGTCAAGTTGCGAAGCTTCAGTACTAATCATCACAAGGTCGAGGCCATGGTTGCATATAGGTACGAGGGTTGAAAGGTTGTACGGATCATCAAGTTCGCTGTCTGTTTACGAAGTGGTACTTTTCTAAATAGAAACCAGCGACAAAACAGGACATTCGCTCATAGGGCGGTGCCTTGTGTTGTATATTCTCTTTATTACAGCAATTATCCCAGTAGCCGGAATACTCGTATTCGTCCAGTTGCAGCCTGTGTTTACCCACGACAACAAAGCCGGTTTCAGGGATTGATGACGTCAGTACGGCGCGTTCTCCTGATGATTGATCCAGGGGCGGCTGGCGATCTGTACGCCTCGATCCAACACCAACACAAATCCGTCATGTTCACTTGGTTACGCCCTTGCCTTCCTACCATCCACACCTACTCTCCCTCTTGCTCCCATGTCAATAGTCAACTTTTTGAAACGTAAGGCTCCTGCCGATGGCGACGTGGATTCAGACATGGCGCTCTTGCCAGGAACAGTTTCGAAGAGAATGAAGCCAAGCCTACCGGCCTGTGACTTTGCTTTATCTTTCCGAGGGCCCACTTTCACGATCGTACCACCACGGTTCAGCTTGACCGTGCACTCTCCATTGATCCATAGACCGATTGTCGATAAGGACCTGGACATGACGCTCTATCGTCCGTTCGTCCACTCGACTCGACAACTCTACGACTATCTGCTCGAGTCGCTTCCCTGGTATCGCGTACAATATACAGTCCGAGGAATGTCTGTCAAAACCCCAAGATATACGTCAGTGTACGGCAAAGATATAACAAATAGCCGGGACAAGTTGTACCAGAAGCAACCGCGTCCAATACCGCCCTTACTGGCAGCCCTGAAGAACGAGGTTGAAAAGGTGTCGGGTTCTTCATTCAACTTTGTCCTATGCAATGTTAGTACGCTATTGCCATGATACGCCTGCGGCAGTACTGACACAAATATCCAGTTCTACGCCGATGGGAAAGACTCAATTTCGTATCATTCAGATGACGAATCCTTTCTCGGTCCAGAGCCCTCTATAGCAAGTATGACTTTGGGTGCCACGCGGTCATTCTATATGAGGCCCAAGACAGACAAATCTGTCCCCGTTCTGAAGACCGATCTGAGAGATTCAGATCTCTTGATTATGCGCGGGAAGACGCAGCATTGCTGGGAGCATAGCGTTCCTAAACGAGCAAATGCTGCACCACGCATCAACCTTACGTTCCGGAAAGCAATGAACGTCAAAGGAACGAATAATTATTACAGGTGAGATCACTCGCATCACTTTCATCAGCGATTTGAATGCACCTCAGGTATAACGTCGGTGATGGTCCAGTTTTCCGATACATACATGGACGAATGGTACAAATCATGTCGGACAATTCAAAGACCAACGAGCCCGCGGTTCTCATTTGAGAAGGCCAGGTTGACTGGGAACGAGGATCTCACGATCATTTTGTCCAGCTTATATCAATAATCGTGATCCGCGGTCTCGCTTCCGACGTCACACTTACTGTAATATATAGTTGCAGGATTCGTCAGTGATCGGTTGCTCTACGCAAGCGACACGGCCTCCGCTACTTGATGCGCCCGGACCATATCTGATCCTAGGATCAAGAGCACCGGGTGTTGGAACGCTTCGTCAGAATTTGGCGGCACATATGGGGACAAGTAGTAATACTTTTTAGTCTTGCGTCTTGATCGATGGATCTGTCCAGAGTGAGGAGGCGCCGAAGTGATTGTTCAACCGTTTACGTGTCCCTGTAGTATTCTTTTGTCCTCTTATATATACCATCAGATACCGTTCGCATTCCACGCCGGGATGACCGACGGCGGTGCTGGAGATCAAGTAATGGCCGGGCGAATTGGTACAAAAATGCAGAATGGAGCACATATGATCGACGTGTAATAACAATTTCAAGTCATAAGGGTGCAGGGGTAGAATGGATGCATGTGCCAAGTTCTGAATGTCCATACGGGAAGAACCAACCTTCTCTCGTTTTCCTCGCTTGAAGCTGTCCTCTCGCTACCGGAGTTCGGCTCAACTGCAAAGGGTACTAGTACTGCTACGTCCATGACTGTCCCCCGCTTCAAATAGAATCCACCGCTTGTACGTCAACGTCTGCATTCCAAAACCCCTACAGCGCGTCTATATCGCTCTCCTCAATCGCTCTATACACGTCCGCAAACTTCTATCGAGATGTCATCGTCACCGCTCACAGGCATATCGGCTGACCTGCTCTCGGTCATGTCCGAGCTCATGGCCAAATTATTCGACCCAGACAACCAAGTCCGCAAAGAGTACGTTCTCTATACTCATTCATCGCGTCGCATTCTCACGCCTCAACGCAGCGCTGAAAATGAATTTATGAATCATTGGCTTGCACAGCAACCAGAACAGACAATGCTTGCTTTAGCAGAGTTGTGTCGCACCCACCCTGCTCCCGAGGTTCGCACAGACCTATCCCTCGACGGAACGCAGGATGCTTACCTTCAATCAGGTGCGCAGCTTCATAAGCGTAATGATTCGTCGTCATCTCGACTTTGAACTCCCACCTTTACCGGCGACTGGTCCGTCCACCTCCCATGTTCTGCCTCGGACATTGTACTCCAACCTCTCGGCCCCTGTGCTTGCGCTGTTCCAGTTGACCCTCCTGCATGCGCTGGATACGGAGCCAATACCGACTTGCAGGCGCAAATTGGTCAGCGCGATAGCGAGGCTCGTAGAGCATGGACTCGAGATGGGGAGGCATTGGAATGAGCTAGTGAAATGGTTGTCGAACAATGCGCAAGGAGTGGGGGAACTTGCAGCGGAGAAGCGCCGAGACGCGTTTGGCATTTTGGCAGAGGCGCCAGCTATCATCAGCGATTTCGACGAGAACGCTGTTGGGGCGCTCCTCGAGAGCGGCCTAAAGGATCTGAACGTGGACGTACGACTGATTTCGCTTGAAGCAACCGTTGCCTATTTGTCTCTGCCGACTTTACCTGGAACTGCATCTGCCTTATTTTCGTTGGCTCTGAACACTCTCGCGTCCATGCCAAAGGATCATCTACCATTGGCTCTCCAAACCTTTATACCGTTTGCAAGCTCTCGTCCCAAGCTCTTTACCCCTCATCTCGCACAGCTGCTCTCCTTTGTACTGTCTTTCTTCGGGCCGGGTCCCACTACACCAACTCCTATGAACCCCACTCTCAGTAAGTAGCTGTGTCACACGGGGTTTCTCTGTCACTGATCAATGTCAGTGCTTGACGATGACCGTGAGCAAGCACAAAGCGCGGGACTTGAATTATTAGTATCACTGTCCGAGTCTGCATCCGCACAATGCAAGAAAGTTCCAGGTTGGACAGCATCGATATTGCGCATATGCATGGAAGGCATGTCAGGTGAGCAGCTTGAAGAATGGGAAGACTGGGAGACTAGCGAGGTACGGCCGAAGCAGAAACCGGAAGCATTCAGCCTTGCTGAACGTTTTCGGATAGCCGCAAGATGATGAGGACCATAGCTATCCTCTTGCCTTCGAACAGGCTATAGATCGATTGACTATTTGTCTTGGCAAGTCGTCTCGGTATCCGGGCTAGTTTGCTCCTGATGTGCTGCTAGGCGGTAAAATCGTAGTCCCGGCGACCTTTCAATATGTACCGCAGATGCTGCAAAGTGCGGAGTGGAAGCAACGACATGCAGGATTAATGGCCATGGCCAGCTTGGGAGAAGGCGGATCAGCTGTATGTATTTGTTCACAAAAGTAGTCAAGACCCTGCAATGACGTCTGTGATTAGGTGCTGAAGCAAGAGCTAGGAACTATTGTGAAGTACGATCCCTGATATGCCAACTTTCTGCATGATCTTATGCAGTTGGTATTCTAGTTTCATTGCAAATGCGTTCGGCGATCAGGAGGGCCGTGTTCGCTTTGCAGCTTGCCAGTGTCTGTAAGCACGTTCCATCTTTCTTAGAAATTTGCGTCTGATGCTGCTTCGCAGAGGTCAACTCTGCACCGACATGGACGTAGGTTATTGTTGCAACGGTTGTTGGTGAAACCCTGACATGCGCACAGGGTGCCATACAGCAAGATTATCATGCCACCATCCTACCTATCCTTGTCAGAGCGTTGCGTGATCCTGTCGCACGGTGTGTCCTTTCTCCGTGCCTATGGGGTGGGGTCACTGAGTGCTTATGCCAGCGTACATGCACACACCGCGTCCGCTTTGATAAACTTCTGTGAGGGTGTTCCCAAAAACATTCTGGCGCCTTATCTACCAGACCTCGTATCTGCGCTGGCGGCGTTATTGAGTGATAATGAGCAGAGGTATGTTCAAGAGCAAGCATTGACGACCCTGGCGATGGTGGCGGACGCAGCCGCAGAATTGTTCAGTCAGGTAAGACAAAGTGGGGGTTTAACATTTCTTGTTGACCTTGCCTTAGTTTTATGGCTCAGTGATGCCCGTGCTCGTCCATGTCATGCAAAATGCCAAGGCTAAGGAATATCGATTGCTGCGAGCAAAAGCCATGGAATGTGCCGGCCTGATAGGTTAGTTCAATCTGGGACCAGTATTTCCGTCTGCTGACCTTTGTAAGCTGTTGCCGTCGGCAAGGACCGCTTCACTCCGGATGCACACCAATTCTGCGAATTGCTTGTCCACATGCAGAGTACGTCATTGACTGCATGGGGGAAATCGTATTACAGCTTGGATCAGATGAGCAACACGATGATGATGATCCTGCCGTACAGTACCTCATGGGCACGTGGTCTAAAGTGTGCCAGACGCTTGGTCAAGATTTCGAACCTTACCTGCCCTATGCCATGCCCGGTCTCCTTCATGCTGCCGCTCTGAAACCGGAAATAAGGGTGTTTTGTAAGGCGGGGTCATGGTTTCCATGTCAGTCAATTGACAGGATATTCTAGACGAGAATGACACGGCTGACTTTGATTCGTATTCAATCATCGAGCTGGGTGGACAAGAAATAGGCATCAAGACCGCGTTGCTGGAAGAAAAAAGTATCGCATTCCAGAATCTTGCCATATACGCGGCTCAACTCGGCCCGAAGTTCTCGCCGTATTTGCCTCAATCACTCGAATTGGCTATTCCTGGTCTGTCTTTCGTCCTGCATGAGGGAGTGCGAGAAGCTGCGGCAATGTTAGCCTACTTCGGTTTGGTAATAACGTCTGGCTGACATATATCTCAATTAGGATGATCCCTCAGCTGCTGCGGTGCGCCCAGCAATGCAATCAGCTTTCCAGCGCCATGATTCGTGGCGTTTTCCAATCTCTGGTGAAGGCAATGCAAACTGAGACCGACCCAGCATATCTTCAATCTCTCTACACCAGCTTTGCCCATTCAATGAAAGTTCTGGGTGGGTCCGGTGCTGTTGACGCCGACGTTTTGAAGACCTTCTTTGATGCAACACAAACTCAACTCCATGACATGGGAGACCGAAGGCGGCTACGCGAACAACGAGTCAAAAAGGAAAACATCCCAGCCGATGAGCAGTTTGACCTAGAGCTTGTAGAAGAAAGTGAGGACTCCGCATTGACTCAAATGGCTGCCGCCATTGAGCAAATAGATTCCTCACACCAGTTTCTCCTCGTTATCGCTCATATCAGGGAGCTTGCTATCTCTTGGACCAGTGATGAGGAGTAAGGCTATTCATGAGTCAATTTCATTTCATTTCAGGTCTGATGTCTTGTTCCCGATATATGTGCCACAACAATTTCCCATGTAATAGCCTACAAAACGAACCGCACATTAATTTTACAACATCCTTGAATCATGCTGCCTTGGGATACCACGCAGAGGGTATCTTCTCTACAACGCTCGCCCATCTAAAAAGTCTTCCTTCCTCGTCACTTTCAATGAATGATGGTCCAACAATCCCACGATGCCCCGGCACGGTCTTTGGATTATTGCGAAGGCCGCGCTCGATTTTGGTCAAGCGATCCTCGGCGTCGCACCAGAACAGCACCCAATTACCAAGCCGCATGTGGCCAGTACTCCTCTCAAAGTACCATTTATTGACCGGATTGTCGGCTCGACTGCGCCAGACGAGATCGCGCCCAATACCCTGGCCACCAAGACCCCCAACATTGGGGTTCCTTGAGTCAAGTAGACCGAGACCGTAAGACTCGTCACGGAGGGCGACCCACAAGAAATCGACCGTACCGTCACCTTGGAGGGAGGGTAGCATAGCGAACTTGTCGAGGTACGCAATAGGTGTGCCATCAGGGTTCGACGGATCGCGCTCCTTGGTCACGATTGCACCGCCTTGATAGTCACCTGAGACGATAGCAAAGTCGAGGTCTCGTTCGATGCGCTCGTAGAACGCATCCTCCATGAGAGTACGGCCGAATGACTTCTCCAACAGTGCAGTCATCTTGGTTTGATCAATCTGAGAGGGGTCCCTGATGATTGTAATAGGAAGACCATGTCTGATCAACGTAGGGGTATGAGCTGTGACAGCTTTCGGTCCCGAGAGCAAAGCATGCGGGAGAGAGGATGACTGCGCCGGCTTATTGGTGATGAGATTGCCGATCAATGAGCGGGATGACCGGTGCGAGACCATAACAGCCGAGGAGGTTGGCGGCATATATTTCAAGCATCGCTTGGAAAGAGCCAAGTTCTGCAGCGCAGTAGGGTGTGAATGGGCCCATTGAGAGAGGAACGTGTCATGAATGTGTTGGTATTCGGATTCGAGATTGACCAGTAAATGTGGCAGACCATTGCGAGCGTATGAGGGGACACCGCCTTCGCGATTGATGATCATGAGGCGCAGTGGCGTAAGATCCTGGCAAGAATTTGGGGCGGTATGACCAGACTGTGGGACTGCTTCCTTCGCTGCGTCGAGCTGGGCCGCCTCCACCATTCCTTGGGCTAGGGCGGATATGACGAGGTTGCCATCGACCCTCACGGTGCGCAGCTGGGAATCGAGCGCTAAAGGTGCCAGAACCGGAATTTCACCTGCCCGCAGAGCTGAACGAAGAGATTCGAGGTCTTCGGGTTCGGTGTGTGCGTTGGCGAGAGGATCTTCGTCCACAGCGGCGAGTCCTTCTCCCTTCTTGGGACCCAGCCGAACCACGGACTGCAATACGGGTCGAGCGCGGGCTCCCTGCTTCTCGAGAGCAACGACAACGCGCTCAGCATCGTCCACAGCATTCAGTCGCTCATCGGGTTCCCCACGCTCCCATTCGTCGTTTTCCACAATGATGACACTAACAAGACCAAGCTTCTCGAGATAGACCATGCCAAGCGCGATGGAATCCAGTTGCCTGTCCGTGAAGGGACCCTGAATCTTGACGAGAGCCGTATGCTGAGTTACTGGATCCAGCAAGGATGACAACAAGGGCGATTCTTCTACCAAGAGGTCGGGTATGGCCGTGTGAGAGACGCGATAGTCTGGCAGAGTGGGAAGTGTCGAGTTGTTATTGGTGACAGCTTTCGTGTCTGGAAGATTTTTGGGCTTAGGAGCGAAGCTGGCGAGATACGACTTGGAATCTCGTGCATTTGGACCGGCATTCAGGATGGAGAGGATGAAGTCCTGCTGAAAGATGAGAGGGGAACATGGGCGGTGGGTAGACCAAGAGAGTACGCACGTTTGCTCGTGGATCCACTTCCTCGCCGTCAATGTACCGAAAGTCTCGAAGACCTCTACCACGCTGTTCTAGAGTTAGTTAGAGTGATGTGAATGAATTGGATGCATACCTGTCGGATGGAGGTGGGAGACCACGCGACGGTTCGAGCAGCACGATTGGTGGCATTGCGGGCGGATGATTGTATAGCATGGAGGGATTGGAGACGAGAACTCAGGAGCATTGGACGATGCGAGGGCGATTATACCTCACTTTACGTCGGTTGCTTGGAAGGGAGTGTGGATGGGGAAGGATGGGAGGGGGGTTATAACAGTTTGATGCATGTAAAAAGGCACGGGGAGGGAGGCCGTGTTCGTTAGCCGCCCTATAGGAGCACCCTATGCGCCCGTCGTCGAAAATTTGGGCAGTCCTTGCCTGACTAGGAACAAACGGAGGCATCTCTGGACATCACTGGTCTGCCACACAGAGAGACCAATGCGCTCTCCGCGCGTTTTACACCTCGACCCATGCTCTCATTCATCGTGCTTCGTCCACTCTGTTTCATCCTATTGGATCGGCTGCCCTGTTGTCATCTTCTTTCTCAATAATGGTCTTGCGACACAGGGTTGTATCTCTTTGAAAGTACTCACCTTGAATTGTCGTTTCACCATCGCTCGGATCCTACCGTTTCTTCCTTCAAACGTGCCTCGGGATACCCACCAGCCAGCAGACTGCTTCCTAGTCTCTAAACGGACTGCATGTCCCCATTTGCTTGTCTCCGCTTTCCCGGGTGGCTCATTGTGACACGCAACTTGAGGGTTCGTGAAGCCGGATATTGCGGATTCTTCCATTTGGGAGATCTGTCTCGAGATCACAACCCTTTCCTCGAGTTCAACCTCTACGATGAGGCTCTTCGGACGATCCGCGGACCGTTGAATACGGACTGTTGCTGCCGCGGGCATCTTCAAATATCCCAGCTTGTCGACATCTGGCGGAGATGCTAGCCAACCTCCGCGATTGGGACGGCAGCCCTGGTTCAGTCCGGCAGAGCCACTGCGTAACTCTCCCGTTAGGGTGAATTTGAGCGGCGCTTTGATTCCTAATTGCACATTCTGGAAGACAGCAGCGACAGCGTGGCAACACGTCTGAGGTGCGTTTGTTCAGCTGCTGGACACGGTCACTGCTACGTTTCATTCAGATGCTCCCAACCACGACAATTGTATCAGACGGTTACTTCTACGGGCCCGCGAAATTATTCTGAAAGTTCCCATGACTTGCCTGGATTCGAATTAGGTCTGTGGCGCGTGCATGCGGCTGATGTCCAGGTCGGCAGTAATTTTACGGACGATGAAAGTGATGATGCGGACAGCTAGGGCGGAGCGGGAAATTGACATGTTGCTTGAGTCGACGTATCTCTCGTATGCCCTTGCCATGAAGTGAGTATGTGGACCATAATCACAGGAAGTAAATTGAGAGTAGCACTATTTGCCCTCTGGGTGATGCCGCTATCTGGCCGATCCAGGCTCTTATGTGTCATTTCTGTATGTGCTCCCTCACTTCCATATGCATTCATGTGCTCATAAGAATTATCTAGGACCTGAGGTGGAGGAGCGTCCAGCCGCCTTCAAGGATGCGAACGAACCCGTTCGGTTTGGCAGCCACTGTGAAGTGTCCGAGCTCACCATTCGCGACAACAAGAGGGTCGGCAGCAGCCTGAGCAGCAGCAGCAGCATCCTCCCCCTCCTACTCCATAAAAGAGATGGTTGTCATACCCAAGTTTTAAGAAATGAGCTGATGTTTTCCACTTTGAGAGAGATAGCGGTGTACAACATTGGTCTCATTACACATCTTGTTCTTGATCAACATCTCAGTGTGAGGTGGGGTGCAAGTGCCGTTGGATGTGTCCTTCACGTAGTGCTGATTCAGTAGCAGCACGTCAGCATATATCATGTATGGGCTCAGACTGAGCACGTACGTGAGCAGCCCATTACGACGCCGACCGTAAAGGTTACCCCGAGGGATGTTGTATGGGAATGTTTCCGCCATTGTCTGTTCATAAGTGACTACATCGTTCCATATGGCCCAGATTTCGAGCCATCCCTGGCCTTCAAATTGATGGGGCACTACATGAGGCTTAGGACTTGGTGAACCTTGACGCGCTGGCTTACGTCGAACGAGTAGAACTTGCGACACAGGGCGGTATTCTTCACATCTGAGAATGGATAAGTGCGACTGGTAATGATCAGCACTGTTCCACCATCGGCCTGTCGCGCCTTGGAATTGAGCTCGACGGATGCCGATCCCTGTATTCCCAGGCTTGGATCTTGGGCCACCAGCTGAAGGAAAAGGCGCCAGTGGCTGGAATTGAGCTGAGTGCCGGTCTTCGCTGCATGGAGTACCACTCCATGTACAACTGCCTGCCGATCAATGTTCTTCAGCTTGGTGACATTGATGGTCTCACCTGTCTCACATGGATCATGTCAGATAACATGCTACATGCTCTGTTTTGTACTCACGACTCTCAGGGTTAGCGGCCTGGCGGGCATGCTGGTCTAATGCAAGCCTAGCCACCTGTTCGCCAGCTTGAAAGATAGACATGGTGGAGTGTTTAGTATGCGACTAGATTGGGCGGCGTGTTTACTGGGGTGAGGAGGGGTTGGACGTTCGAAACAGGTTGTATTTATAGGAACATGTCTGCCAGCAAACAGCAAAGCATTTCCCGAGCCAGAAGGGACTGTGGGAGGCGCTTGAACCTCCTTATTGTCTGTTCTTAGCCGACAGAAGCAGTCACAATAGTTAAATGCATAGCCTGCCTACGCCAGCAAGAACCAGAGGTAGCCGATCAATTTTCCATTGGTGCTCGACTTTGTAGTTGATGATAGGAGTCATCTATAGGGCGGCGTCAATGGAACATGACTGGCGTGAAGGTAACGAAGAGCGCGGGAGTGGAACAAAAGAGTGGGAGTCAGACGTGACCATGGAGGCAAAATGCTGTGCTTCTGAGAGTAACTTGAGTTTCGATCTCCTCGTACGCATATCACTGTCCCGCTCATCAATCTCTCAAACAGTCTGCATTGATATTGACAAGCAGCATGTCTTACTGGGTGCAATGGCTGTGGGATACTCTGACGGGTTCGAAACAGCCAAACGTAAAGGTAAGAACTGCTGCAAGCAACGGCGCTTCATTGACCTTTGCAGTTTTGCGAGCCGTCTGCACCCACCATTACTCTTGACGATATAGACCACTTCTATAAGAGTGGTCAGTGGGAGAAGGCAAGGCTTGGTTGCCTTGAAGAAGATGGTCTTGGCGTATTCGGTCATAATGTCTCCCGGATGTCCGAAAGTGTCGCGGTCAAATGCATGGACTGGCGGGACAGACAATTCGAGCCTTATACGATGCGCCTCATTTCCACTCAAACTTCGATTCCAACTCCACGAGTACATGAATGCCTAATTCGCGACAGAACGATGTTTTTTGTTATGGACTACATCGACGGCGAGGATTTTTACACTCTATGGCCCAACCTCAGCCTGTTTGGGAAGTGTCGAATCATGTGGACCATACGCCGATACATTCGAGAATTACGCACGTGGAAGCCTCCTGTGCCCGATATACCGGGTCCAGTCGATGCGACTGAGAAGCCTGTTCGCTGCATTGGAACCGAATTTGGCGAGGGTCCGGCGGGACCGTTCAACTCGTATGCGGACCTTTACGATTGGTTCGAGCACAAGCGCGCTCTTGCTGTAGACATGGCTAAAAATTGGTTCCACTATGAGCTAGACGAAAAGAAGCTTCCACACTTCGACTCCTCTATGCCATTGGTGTTCACTCACGGCGATATCAGTATGCACAACATACGCATATCGCGTGACGGTACCGTCTGGCTACTCGATTGGGGTTCTTCTGGGATGTATCCCCCATAGTTTGAGTACGTTGGCATGATGAAGTACAAAGAGCCGATAAGTCAACCATCGCCATGGCTTTGGAGCTTCTGCATCCCGTTCATGGCTGGATGGTACCACAAGCCAGCCTCTTTCTTGCCAAAATCCGGACAGGGATTCAGAACCCCTATTGGGAGATTACTCCTGACGATGGACCCGGTGACAACGCGTCTGTGGACTAATGGAGTTGCGACTATATCGATCACAGATCACTTCCATGCATATTGAACAATAGCATATTAATGATACCGCCATGAGTTGCTATACAGACTTCGGCATTGTCCATTCCAGAACATCGCGGAAAACTTATCACAACAGACACGCGTACATGCTTGGCTCGCATGGCTGATAGCGATTGCAATCTGACAGGCCAGCGCATCAGGATCAGGGATCTCTTCATCGTCGTCTGACTGTCGCCCTTGTGTGGCCGCCGCGGCGAGCACACTGACCAACATAACCTGTGTAAAGGTTCCTTATCTGAAGCTATGGGAAGGAAACCTGATTTGCCCAGGGTGCGGTAGCAGAGTGCCGTTCTGCCCGCTTCACACCAGCCCAAAGCGCCACGATCACGGGGTAAATGTTCTTGCGATAGACGTCTGGAGACAATGATTTGTCGTCGTCGTCTGGGGTATCGAATTCGTCTTCGGATTGTTCGTCGTTGGCCTGGATGGAGGGCAGGGGTTTATAGATATCCTTTTCTGGTCTTCGTTTCGAGGGACAACGCGTCAGCTGGGGCGGATTGTGACTGAACGCAATCGTGAAGGCGCAGATCCAATGGTACAACACCAAGTGTGCGGATGGTGGGGTTACGGGATCAATCGGGCTGTGTCCATCATCACTTGCGTCATCCGTAAAATCGCTGGTGAGCTCGACATGAGAGTTGGGCGAAGTGGGGGAGGCATCCGATTGGCTGGAGTTAGAGGGGGGAGGGGAGGGAGATACAGGTGACGGTTGTGGTTCAACACTCCCCGACAGTCCGAGGACTTCGTCCGGATTTTCTTCATCGTCATCAATGCGTCATCGGTGCACGGTCCAGTGATTGCAAAGCGATCCAACTCTTCAACGAACTTGGTGCCAAAGGCAGCATCACTGTTGTCAGGGATGCCATGGACAGCATCCTCCTGGAATGTCGCCATATTGAACCATTGGCCAGTATAGCGCGCGTGCGCGGGGTATGCCGTTCCTGGCTTCAAGATTCTAGACGCCGGGGCAACAATGTCATTGGTGTCGAGGACGCAGTATGGAGTCTGGACATGGTACATGAGATGGCATCGGTTAATAGTGCTATCAGGTACGTACCACCATCATAGCGAGTGCGCCCACATCGTACCGGCGGTGTAGGCCCAGCCTCATCAAAACCCCATTCCGCGGATCATCCACTCCGTTAACCCGTGGGGAATTGAACTCGAGTGGCTCTGGCAAGTTTCGTAACAAGATATCTGCGATTCCCTTCAGAAGAGAGTTAGACTATACCGATGATGGGTCAAGATGGGCAGACTAACCTCGTTCCCAATATGCCGGCGAATGAGGTGCTGCGCCTCACAATAGAGAGGATCGCTCGCGGACAAGGTACAGACCTTGAATCTTTTGCCGGGGATGCTCATATCGCTAGTCTGGGAGGGAGGTTCGCGGATGCCATCCAAATTCAGTACAAGACACCCGTAATATCGTCAGTCTGGACAGTTCGCAAGCCGCGCTTTCCAGTAGAATGATGGACGACATTCGCGTGCACGGTGCCAAGAAGGTAGATGGCCACGCAGCACAAAAGTTTTTTGGATTGCGTAGTTTTGGAGGTCAACCAGGGGACGGGAATATCAAGATACCACCACGCTTTCCCACGCGTGTCTTCATTCGCTTCTCTAGCTAGTGGGATCATAGTCGACCAGGAGACGTATATGCTGGGCAGGAATGGGCTCAGAGGGGGGTTCGAGTGCCTGCAAGTAGTGCGGGGAACGTATGTTGGTGGTCAACCTGGTGCAGCTAGACTCAGCATGTGGAAGACTATTGAGAGGTGGTACTTTGACACGGAAATACGATGATTGTTAAAGGATTGGATTTTGGGGATGAGTTGGAATAAATGAATGTTGTTAATGATATGTGTGGCTGAGAAATAAGTTGCATGTGTCATTATGCTGACGTACGCCGCATGTTGAACACGCGTCACAACCCAGCGCACGACCCCACTCTAATATTCACGCGATCAAAACGGCTATTCACGCGATCGATCATGATATCAGTACTTGGCGCCAGGAAAACCGCAGTCCACCTTCTCCTCATCCTCGTATGCGCATCGCTTTTGTCCGCGCAGTTTCATATCGCTCTAGCATATAACCCGCTCTTTTCTCACTTGCTCTTTCCTCTCAATTGCACTATTTGAAATGGTCAACCAACGCGTAGTGGATCTATGTCACAAAGAAGAGACGGTCACATCCTACCTCCACAAACACCCGAACAAGGCGCCCCATAAGATCCCTCGAAAGCTCTTCCCTAAACCTAACCTATTCAAGAGGCTCTTCTTCCGTTATGAGGTCAAGAGGGAGCTACATCATGGTCAGGGCGAGCTCACAGAAGAAATGCTGGACCGGGTAGCAACATGCGGAAAGTTTCAGAAGCGCCCAAGCGATCTGTTTCTCAAGGTGTGTTTCAATCTCGGACTCTGCACCGGTACTTAATGATCATCAGATGTATGCCGACGTACTCTTGTGTTTAGAGCGAGATCCAATGTCAGGCTTGGTCTCTCCTCCCTTGCTCGGATCTACTGGTGTCATCCCATTATCGATCATATCCGTGTACGCAGAGCTCTCTCAAATAGCTTATTTATTTTCCTCATACATCTCCAGTATACCCGACATCATGCAGCATTATTATGATGTTATCGTCAGAGCAGAGCGTGAGGTTATTCTGGCCACGAACTATTGGCAGCCGTCTCGCTCCGTCACCAAGATCAGGGAGGCTCTCCGCCAGCTGTCAAAGAATGCAGGAGAGAAAAAGCGCAAAGTTATCGTCAAGCTTATGTATGATCGTGGCGCCCTTCGGCAGTTTGTTCACAATCACACCCCTGTACCGGCCGCAGGGTGGAAGGCAGTCGATCTCCCAGAAGCTGCTGAGATTCCGAACATTCAGATGGAAGTCATCGTACGATCATCTCCCTAAGCCCAATCCAACACTGCTAACTACAGTCAGAATTTCCACCGTCCCCTGCTCGGAACATTTCATTCGAAGTACCTTATCGTTGACCGGAAGGTTGCGCTTTTGAACAGTAACAATATCCAAGACAGACCTGTATGTCATTTCATCAGTCCCCAATGTCTATGTATTTGACTGATACGTTCTCAAGAACATGGAAATGATGGTCCACCTTGAAGGGCCAGTTGTTGACTCCCTCTTTGACATGGCAATGTTATCCTGGAACAACGCACTCAGACCACCGCTACCATCGTTACTAAAGCAGATTGGAGACGCGTCCTTACCTGCCCCCGCGAGGCGGTATCTGTTCGGGAAGAAGAATCCATATATCGCCTGTAAAGACATTGAAGGAGCGTCACGACGAGCACGAGGCGATCTAAGGCGGCAACACACTGAACTACTGGAGGAGCTTGAACGCGAGCGTCAGCAACGAATGCATAATCGCGGTGCAGAGCTCTGGGACACCGTCCGAGAAGCATTCCACGTTAACGCTTCTCCGACCGATCCGACTATGGCTCCACGCTCACGGGGAGCAGATTTGTGGGACTCCGTACGTGAAGCATTCCAACAGAGCCCAGTCACCGCAGAGCCGTCGAGAGGATGGAATATGCGGGATACACTACTACGAAGGAATCCCTCGGAGGAGCGCATGCCTTCACGGGGATTCACTTGGTCGTGGTCTCGTGACCCAACAGCAGCTGGCCCGAGGCGGCCTGCCACTCTTCATCATGTCAACATGCCAACCGAACCACTTGTCCTGAACAATTTGGATGCGCCTATGGTGGACAGTCCAACCGAAATGCGTTCCCGAGCCCACAGCCTGCATGAAAACCAGAGAAATGCAACTGAGAAGACACCTGCTCTGGAGGGAAGCACGGCGGCAGTGCCCCACACTCAAAATGGATCTCCCACTAGCTTATCTCCCTCTCCCGAGAAACTCGTGCCTCTTAGATCTGACGGTGCTGCCAATATCAAGACTATCTCAGATCCAGGTCCGGCCAGGTTTGCCACCACTGAAGTCTTATCCAACATCCCTGGTGGCCATGTCGATGCGGTCATGCTCCATGATTCACCTGATCATGCTACAGGAGAAAATTCGGCTCGTCATCCTTGCATGTGCTTCAGCTAATGACGGTGTGTGTCTGGCTGACCTGCATATTTAGTACATGTCTCAGTGCAGAATCCCCACGACTCCCACCTCACCTCCAGAGCAAATTCTTTCGACTCTGTACTAGTTAGACATACCTCGTTAGCGAAGGTAGCTGCCCACTTAAGTAAGGCATTTGTGGTTGGATTTGAAGATGCAGCGCTGATACAACTTCTAGACCTCGGGAATAATTGTGAGGTGGATCCGACTGCCACTGAATTAGATGGAGACTTCAAGCCCCATATCCTGCACAAGCCTCATGACCCCGTACCGATTGCCATGGTGAGCCGTCGTCCGCATGGCGGTAGGCCATATCATTTGCCAACGTCGCGTCTCCTCACATGCTTCGTAGCCCCTGGACATAAAGACATCCGCACGCCCCAAAATGCTGCATGGCTGGGAGCATTTCGCTATGCTCAACGGAAAGTGATCATCCAGACGCCAACGTTCAACGCCGCTCCGGTCGTTGCGGCCGCACTGTCTGCGTGCCGCAGAGGTGTCGAGGTTGTTCTTTTTCTGGATTTGGGTAAACCAGACTTGAAAGAAGCCAAATTGATCACCTCACATCCTGAACAGGCTTCAACGACCAAGGAGAGATGATTCCAGGCCAGGGCGGAACAAATGAGCAAGTTGTATTCAAAATGTATCGCATATTGAAGGAAGAGGGCCAAACCCATGAGAAGAACCTCAAGGTATATTGGTACACCGGAAAGGATCAGATCAAGCCGATGAATGCAAGAGTCAAGCAACGCAACTGCCACGGTGTGTATCTTTCTGTCATGTGACGGTACCAACTGAACGTTCACTTTAGTGAAGTTTTGTGCGGTCGATGATCAAGTCGGGATTGTGGGAAATGGAAATCAAGGTAGTTCATAATCAATGAAAGGCGAAGCTGTATCTCTGAACGAGGATAACAGACACACAGTCTTGGTTCCATAGTCAGGAGATCAACATCATGGTCGATTCTCCTGCCATTGTCGAAGAGTGGCTCAACGGGCTAGATACTAATCAAAATACCCTCGCATTTGGCCTGGTTGATGACGACGGCATATGGAGATACAGAGACGGAGAAAAGAAAGGACAGCCACTTGAGGATCTTGGCGGCCTCAAAAGTGGTCTCTTCACCAGTCTCCGTGAAGCAATACGAATGGTTCAGAAGGCGAGAGGTTAGGTGCCAAATCTTCATCCGGTGTATCTTTTCATTCTACTTATATCCGTCGACTGGCACATACACACACACACACCCCTACACTGCATAATATATGATGTGAGACCTATGCATTGGAACCAGATTGCAAATCAGCTGGCTCGGGTTATACCCCTCTGGCTCGTCGTTCCTCCGTATCGCGAGCTTGTCACCTCCAGTCAGACTTCTCCAAGTGTTGACCAGAGGTCGCACCACTGTGGTACGGACAACGATAGATCGCTGCTGGTGTTGGTAGACTCTTGTCTAGGGTTAGGGTTAGGGTTAGGGTTAGGGTTAGGGTTAGGGTTAGGGTTAGGGTTAGGGTTAGGGTTAGGGTTAGGGTTAGGGTTAGGGTTAGGGTTAGGGTTAGGGTTAGGGTT
>NW_024467208.1:1088991-1092126 GCF_000292625.1 Dacryopinax primogenitus | reverse complement strand
CCCGGGATTCTTGGTACAGACGGGTGACCGCACGGGCACGGGAAATGGCGGGGGATCATTCTTTGGAGGTAAGTGCTACCTGATCTACTTCATCATTCTTGCTTTGATTCACTACGTTTCCCCATGTAGAACCGTTCGAGAGCGAACCCCATCCACGTCTCCGATGGACCCACCGCGGCCTCGTAGGCTGCGCAAGCGGGGAAGGAACCAACACGAACGACTCGCAGTTCTTTATCACACTCGGTTCGGTATAACCCAGTCTGCTGACAGCTACTGAGACCGTGCAGATAGGGCGGATGAACTGCAAGGGAAGAACACGCTGTTTGGTCGGGTAGTGGGGGATACGACCTACAGTCCGTACTTTGTCGCCCATGCCGGTACTTTGAATGAACTAATCTCTATCAGATGTGCTCAAGATCGGACAACTCGAGATCGACAGCACCGGCCGGCCCACCTACCCGCCAAAGATAAACACGATCAAAGTCCTCTCCAATCCTTTCGATGACATCGTACCACGCATCACGGCTGCAGAGCGGGAAGGGCAAAATTATCGGGGTCGTGATGATCGCAATCGGGCCGACCGGGATCGGTGTGATCGAGACCGAGACGAGAGAGCTCGGGATGGTCGGGATCGTGGACGAGAGGAAAGAAACAGAGAGGGACGGGAGGGCCGTAGGGGACGGTCTCGAAGTCGGGGTGAGGAGAGGGACCGGGAGAGGGAGAGGGACAAGAGGAGACGAGTGTACTAATGTGGCCCGTTGTGTACGTGGTTCATTCTTTCGATGCATGTAATCTGGGTTCCCGGAGAGGGATTGTACGCTATCCGTGCACAACCTGACGGCTTGATCAGTATGTCAAGTTCAACGTTGCTCGTCGTTGTCACCAACGACAGCGCATTTCGAATCAGTTGGTATGCTTGAAGCTTTATATGTCAGTGGGTTTGTACCGGACGGAGTCATGTGACATTTATGCTCTTTCATTTCTTGTAAACTACACATTCAACCCAATTCTACAGTCAGTGCAACGTACACATCCCGAGTCTGCAGTTCACCAGGCTCTCCACGGCACCCAAACATCAACCACAGTCTTTCCATCCCCTTCACTCGAATCAACGACATAATACCAGGGAAAGCATGCGCTCGTGAGGCACGAATGCTGCCCCACGGCCTGGAGCACTGAGCCCACCTCGAGTTCCTTTCCCTGCTTTCCCTCAGCACGGGTGAGCACCCCGTGTTCCTGGCTTATCCTTCCCAGCCGCCAGTTCTCCCATCCTGGGGTGACGACATCCCCAAATCCGGGGATGGGCCCTCGGTCCTTTGACATCGCCAGCGCGCCGGCGTCACACATCCCCTCACCGCCGTCCCGATCAGGGTAGGAGGAGACGACGGTAGTGAGCACGGTGGCTGCGATCCGCTGCTCACCTATGAGATGGGTAGCAAGCTGCTGCAAGTCTAGGCAAGGGTAGTTCCCGGCGTGGATCTCCAGCTTGCCTTTCAGTGCCAGGTGCTGCGGTTTGAGAGCCGCCGCGTGGGCAGTGGGGGTGGAGCCCACGGAGATGACATACGGTGCCGCTGGCTCGGGGGCGAGGGAGAGCGCAATTGAGCATGCGGCATTAGCAGCGTCGATTTCGTCCTTCAACGTGGAGGAGGCGGCGTCGAGCGAGGTAGACGCGTACGCGTGCCCGGCGTGGCAGTAGAAGCCGTAGATGGAGAGTGCGGGGGAGGCGAGGATGGACTTGATGAGCGCTGGGAGAGAGGGAGCGTTGGGCGTCAGCCCTGCACGCCTGAAAACGTAGCATAACAGTGAATCAGTAGTATCGTATCACAGCTGTGGAACGCACTTGTTGCCAGAGTCGACCTTGACGAACGCCGTCCAGCCCTTGACGCCCTTGAGGTGCATGTACTCTTCCAACCCCTTGACTTGCGCTTCGGTATCGACCATGAGGCGGAGGACAGCGCCATGCTTTTCCAGCTCGACTTTGACAGCTGAGAGGTCGTCCAGTTTCGTAAGTCCGACGGGGAGGCCGTAGAGGATCTGCAGGTGTATGAGCCCATGGGCGTAGTGAGGAAAGAGAGGAACGTACGTCTTTGACAGTGCCGTCAGCGAGGAGACCGCCGTTGATAAGCCCCCACGCCTCTGCTACAGTAGAGACGACCACTGCATCTGTTTTGCCCTCACTACTCTGGAGCATCATCCTCGACCCCTCCACAGTCTGCATCCCACATCCCATCAGCCCATCCTCTACAAGGTCAAAATAATAACTCACCTTATGGGTTTTGACGTGTGCTCTAAAACTCGCTCCCCATCCCTGCAGCACACCTTTATGCATCACCCCGCAGTTGAGTGCGAACACAGCGCGGTCGACTACAAATGCAGGTGTGCGAAGCGCGGTGAGCGGCTTGCCTGCGTACGCTTGGACGAGCCTCTCCTTTGAGGAATAGGCGTACAGGCCATCGAATACTGGTGCTTGTGCCGGAAGAGTCATAACTGTTCAGTTGTTTGCCAGAATGTGCAATGGACGTCAAGAACAGAGAACGACGTTGAGCATTGTATGAAGACAGGAGGTAGCCAGCACTGGCCCAGAGGTCCGGCCGAGTCGAATCGCTTCCTCATCAGTCATTGGTGGAGGTATTAAACCATATGATATGCCTTGTTGACCTTGTCCTATCTCGTATCTCGTGGTGTAATGCATTTGAATGAAATTTGGACATTTATCACCTGGAAACACGGAGCTGAGAGTTGAAGGGATAATCCAAGGGCGAGAAGAGGTATCATATTGTCATTGGTAAAAATAAGAATGCATGCCCACAAAGCCCAAATTTCAGTAGCACATCCCATGGAGATGGACGGGTGAGGAAAGGCAGGGAAGGGGAGAAGAAGGCGCTCACGAACGCGACTGCATCACATAACTCGTTGGGACTTGCTCTCCCTCCCTCCTCACGAGGAACTCTGTGCCTATTCCCAGATCACCTAGCTCACTCTCTATCCTCGTGCTCTCCCGCCTGCTGCCGACGGGCGCGCACAGGTAGGGCGACACGCCGTCGAACTGTGCGAGGAGAGAGAGTATGTTCGCTGCTGATCCACCGCGTTCTCGTGTGACACTCTGTGCACGCAGCTTGTGGCCCTCGTCGGGAA
>NW_024467208.1:1073145-1088958 GCF_000292625.1 Dacryopinax primogenitus | reverse complement strand
TCCACAGTCTGCATCCCACATCCCATCAGCCCATCCTCTACAAGGTCAAAATAATAACTCACCTTATGGGTTTTGACGTGTGCTCTAAAACTCGCTCCCCATCCCTGCAGCACACCTTTATGCATCACCCCGCAGTTGAGTGCGAACACAGCGCGGTCGACTACAAATGCAGGTGTGCGAAGCGCGGTGAGCGGCTTGCCTGCGTACGCTTGGACGAGCCTCTCCTTTGAGGAATAGGCGTACAGGCCATCGAATACTGGTGCTTGTGCCGGAAGAGTCATAACTGTTCAGTTGTTTGCCAGAATGTGCAATGGACGTCAAGAACAGAGAACGACGTTGAGCATTGTATGAAGACAGGAGGTAGCCAGCACTGGCCCAGAGGTCCGGCCGAGTCGAATCGCTTCCTCATCAGTCATTGGTGGAGGTATTAAACCATATGATATGCCTTGAACTCCTGTGCATGGGCATAGCCGGATTGAGCAATGGTACACAACCAGAGCTGTCTGGTCTGAAGCGCGATGGCGGAAGTATTGATCGCGCTTTCCAGCGCGTTGAGACGATGTGTTCTAGTAATATGTACTCAACCTTGTTATTCACTCTTCCATTCAACACACACTACTATTCCGATTTGTGCTGGTTATTCTATCCTCTGTTGAGTATACACGACCATCGCTACGAGGCGAACCATGTCTCTTAGCGCTGAATCTTCAGGCTGAAATCGATATGTTGCACCGATTGATGAACTGCGCTCGTGCTTAGGATATCCACGCCTGTAGAGCTGATCAGTGTCTGAAACTCAGGGCCAAATTAACAGGCCAACCATCTACTAGCCTCTCCCTTAAGTTAGTCTCGTCGATGCCCCCACTAACCTCAATCAGGAACTTCTTCCCCACCCATCTTTCCTTCAATCTCGTCACAACCTCACCCAAGAGTGTTCCGCCCATGTTATCAAGCATGACGATGTCCGCACCGGCCTGAATCGCCTCGTCCGCCTCCTCTTCGCTCTGCACTTCGACCTCCAAGAGCGTCGCGAAGCTGATCATGCTCTTGCAGAGCTTGATCGCGTTCGTGATGCTTCCATGAGACCAAATGTGATTGTCTTTGAGCATGACCATGCTGCTTAGGTCATGTCGGTGCGGGTCGATGCCTCCGACAAGCATGCCGTACTTCTCGACGATGCGAAAACCAGGCGTTGTCTTGCGCGTACCGGCGATGGTGCCCTTGAAGCCGGACAATGCCGCAATGTCACGGAAGCGGCGGGACCTAGACACCACTTGTCAGGATTATGAGTAGCTGAGGGGCAGTGATGCGCACTTGGTCGCAATACCGCTGCATCTCGCAAGGGTGTTGAGCGCGGTCCGCTCGCCTTGCAGGAGTGCGTTCGCCGGTCCGGTGACGGTTGCAACGTGTTTAATTTTCTGGAAACTCTGCCCTTCATTCAAATGCCATTCGACATTGCACCCTAGCTGCTTGAACACCTCGTCGAAGAATGGCACACCTGCGAGCACGCCGTCCGCTTTTCCAAGAAGGAATGCGACCTTGGGTGCTGTGCCAACGACGGCTCCAGCAGGATCGTAGGATGGGATATCTTCAGCAAGCCATTGGGTTATCAGCGTAGGCAGAGTGGGAGGTAGCAAGTTGCGAAAGGGCAGTTCAACTGGGTCGGACAACGAGTGAGGATTTGTGCCGTCCATCGTGGTCGAGACAATGAACAACAATGAAATTGTTCAAGCGTCGGCCGTCGGGATAACTACGCCGTTATCACCGATACTCTGTTCTATACTAGGCAACTTGCTGAGCTGTTCGGACAAATAATTTCCCCGAAATTTATATTATTTCTTGTTTTTGCACTTTTGAGTATTGCATGGCTACATGTATTTGAAAGGGATTGATACACAGGGAGAAGTGTGATGTCATTGTTGAGAGATAATCCGAAGATAATCCGCCTCCACTGTTCAAAACATCGCTGGCTACGTATCCTCTCTCCTCTTTCTCTCGACGACGACGACGACCACAATGGCAAACATCATTACCGCCTCTTACTCCGATGAGCTCACCCACCTCCATTTCTCAGCTTCAGCAGGCACGCTCACCGTAACAGGCACGACACCCTCGGGAGGGAACATGTCCTGGGTATCCGTCTCTCCCGTAGACCCAGCCTTGTTCATAGGCACGAACGAGCTGGAAGAGGGAGAGGTGCGCGCGTTTCGTCTCAAGCAGGTCGGGGAGAAGGTGGAACTGGAACCTCTCGGCAGTGTGCAGAAGACCGAGGGACACAGTCCGGCACATCATCTCGTGGTTGAGGAGGGGGGGGTCGTACTCGCAGCCAATGTCTGCACCATCATCCAAGTACTGCGCCTACTAACACCTACCGTAGTACATGACCGGGACGCTGCTCGCTGTCCCCCTCACTGCTACAGGCTTGAAGGCGCCCACCCATCCGATACTCAAGTTCCCATTCATTGGCCCCGGCCCGAACCTCGAGCGGCAAGAGTCGTCTCATCCACACCAAGTCTATCAGCGCTCCTCTTCCGAGATCCTCATCCCCGACCTAGGCGCAGACAAGATCTGGCGTCTTGCACCCTCTGCAAGCGGGGAATGGGAAATCAAGGGCGAGGTGGCCTGTGCGTCCGGTGCAGGGCCGAGACACGTCCAGCTGGTAGCGAGCGACTTGTACGTTCTGAACGAGCTCAACAACACCCTGTCGCATTATACACTCCCCGGAGGCCTTGGGACGACCGCGAGCGTACGTACCACTCAGCCGTGTACGCTCCTCCCCACTCCGCCTGGTGCGGGTGCTGCGGAACTTCTGCTGCATCCTGCGGGTAAGTACTTGTACGCCACCAACCGAGACAGCGGGGACGCAAAGGGAGACACGATTGCGATATTCAAGCTGGAGGCATCGGTCCTCGCTCTCGGGGCGAAGGAACCCAAATGGGTGAAGGAGGTGCACACGGGACTGGAGCATATTAGGGGTGCAGTTATCAAGGAACTGGATGGAAAAGTATGGTTGATTGCTGCCGGTGTCAAGGGGGGCGGAATTAAGGTGTTTGAGGTTGTTGGAGGGGAGAATTTGGTCGAGGTTGCACATGCTGCTATTGAGAAGGTTACTGGATTTGCTTGGCTTTGAAGGCTGTTCATTGTCTTCTTTGTAACAAGGAAGAATTGAAATGAAATTGTAATAAAGTGTATTGAATTTTGCAGCGCAACTGCGGACTGAATGGTCCGCTTCTCGGTCAGGGTGGGCGGCACAGCACCCGCGTCGTCGTCCTCCCCCTGCACCGCGACGACGACGACGACCAACTCGAGTCTATTGACAGCGACGACAGGAGTTACACAGCGACAGCCGTGGTCTGAACTGACGAACAATTGTTTTCTTGACTGACAACAAGGACCACAACATTCATTATTAACCGCGAATGTTCTGACCGCGACGTCGACCAACAATGCACCGACGTCCGCCTCTGCTCAGCACCCTCACCGTCTTTCCCCTTCTCTCCAACGCCTTCCTCTTCTCCTTTACACCCCCGACATCATGCGACCCGCTCACTGTTATCTGGCAAGGCGGCACTCCCCCATTCAACCTGCTCGTCACTCCTTCCCTCGACGTAGCCCGCAATATCTCCTTGCCATCAACATCTTTCTCCTCCAGCACTAACAGGGGAAACTACACTCTCCCGCAACTCGAACTCGACCCTGGTGCCTCCTTCCTTCTGACGATGTCCGATTCCACGGGATTCGGCACAGGAGGCACAAGCGCTCTCCTCGTCACGGGGGCAAGTACGACAGGCACATCATGCAGCACTGTCGGCCCTAATCTGGGGTTCGAGTTCTTTCTCCAGAGCGGAGGTGCAAGTCAGTGCAAATCATTTCAGATCTCCTGGGACAGCAACGCCACACGCCCTGTGGATATATGGGGGCTCATTCCCTTAGGGCAGACGTTCCACCTCATTGGGGCGACTGGGACAAGCGTTGACTGGACAGTGAACATTGCCACGGGGACCAGGTGCGTATCCATCCTCGCGCGACGTGCACCTACTAAACTGCGCGCAGTTTCTTCCTCGCCCTCGCCGACGCCGCTGGCAATCAAGGCGGTACATCATCTATCCAGTCTGTCGGATCATCAGACGACAGCTCCTGTATCAACGCCAACTCCCCATCCTCTACCGTCTCTTCCCAGCCTGCCCAGACCTCCATCTCCGGGGGAGGCTCGTCGACCAGCCCTAGCTCTGGCACGTCCGACCCGGGCTCGTCTGGCTCGTCCAAAACAGGGACAATTGTAGGCGCCGTCATAGCCAGCATTCTAGCCCTCGTCGCGGTCATCTTACTCGCAATCTTCTTCTACACGCGTCATCGAAAGCGACATGCAGCGTACGACCCCGACAAAGCATACAAGCGTAATGGAGGGAGGATGGTCGACCTCCTTCCGGCCAACGCGTCAGCTACCGACCTCCCTCGAGGTACGGGGGGTCCCTACCCGAACCCCGCACAGTACGAGCCTGTGCCGTTCCTGGTCCCTCCCTTGGAGGAGGGGAGTGGAAGCAGCCAGGACGCGCGAAGCCTGCAAAATCCTTTTGAGTCGCAGTCACAGCCCGGGGGACCAGGCAGCCAGCGATGGGCCAGCACCGCACCAACTAGCACAACGACCGATGCTACTGCTGGACATGCGGGTCAGGGCGGGTACTACGTCGCCAACGCCGCTCCTTCCGCTGCATTTGCAGCAGCCGCAGGCGCAGAGGGAACTTCCCGTGCCGCGGCTGCAAAACGCGCTGAAGCACGTGCCAGTGCTTTCCCCTCTCCTGCAGGCCGAAGATACGTCCTCCATACAGACGCAGGGAGCGTGCTGGAGAGTGAGGACCCGCCCGAGGAGGAAGAGGAAGCGGTCGTGGAGTTGCCTCCTGCTTATGATCTGAGCTTCAACAGTCGTCGGACGACAAGGACGGACGTAAGTGGGCTCCCTGGTCACCCAGTGGAGAGCACGGCTGGAACGACGTGGACAAGTAGCACGGGGGGATCGGGGACTGGCAGTGAGGATGCTGGGTTGGCTAGGCCCCCACCCGTGGGTACGATGCGTAGTGCCGAAACTCTACGCCCGCCACTGCCTCGGAGAGGCGGGGTAGGGGAGATGGGGCAGTAAAAAGGACTCGCAGCCACTCTTGTTCTGAAGACGCCTAGAGGGGGTGCAGAGGGTGGGAATGGTATTAAGTGTAAGCTGCCAATGGATGGCCGTATCTGTTTTTATTATCCTGTTACCCTTCGTTTTTCGCACCGCTTTGAGCCCACTTGTTCGCACCCATGCATATCCCTTCCGCTTCTTTTCATCCACGACCCCTGGCATTCTGATGGCACTCGCCGATATTGATCGCCACTTGTTTTTCGTACTATTATCGGACTGGGGACGGTTACGGACTTTGCAGACCTAGAGGGTGGCATGTACGACAGCTAGGTGGGTAGGCTAGATTGCGCTAATGGAGTGTTCGTACTGCTAAAAGAATGGCGTTTTTCCGTTCGTCTTCCTCTCTCCTTTGTTTCTGCTCGGGTAAGAAGGGCGCGAGCAGAAATGCGGAAATGCAGCAACACCGGAAGCCTGAGGTAAACGTGGAATTTAGTGATCATTGATGGATGGTCAAACGACCCTTCCTTTGCGCCGTCTTTTTGTTGCATGCGTGTGAAATTTTCGTTCTGTGTTCATTCTTTCCTACCATTCTGTTTCTCCCTCTTCCCAACACAGATGACTTCTCTGAACCAACACGCGTACACAACCCTGACCGGTATGATTCTCTCCTGCCCCGCGTGACTCATCCTCAGTACTTTGCACTCTTCTCAGAACCATGTGCTTGGAGGTTCCAATCTTCGACAGCATCTACATCCAACAGCACTCCTACAAGCACCCGGAAGCGGCCTGAAGACCGCAGCATCCCACATCCTGGTTCATTAAAGTCTGCAGACCAGAGGGGAAAATTGCATTTTCCGTCTCTCGAACCTCTTCTGCTGGACAGGGAGGGCAAGTCGAATTGCTTGTGGAGGATGCTGTGTCACGCCAATGGGTTATGTTGGACGCGCTCGAACAAGCGCAAGGACCTGAAGGGAGTATTCGCAACATGGCCGGACAGAAGGCTCGAATGAACCACAATCACATGGATCAACTCTCGGGCGCAGATAGCGCTGGCGAGCTCGGAGGAGCGTCATCGCCCCCCAGAAAGACCACTGGCAGGAGCAATCCACGGAACGGGCGGGAAACCTTAAAAGCACGCACGTAAGCTCGATGAATCACGTATTAGAATCATCCTGATCTGTTGGGATTAGCCCTTAACGCGATAAAATTCCTTGAAGCAAGCCGGCCGGCACGCAATCATGTTCACACCATTGACGAGATCAGAGTGGGTGATGTCAACATGGATCTCGATAGAGCGGTAGAGGGGTTCAAAGCGAGAGATGGTTTTTCTCCCCACCTGGCAGCTTCTCCCACAGCAGTATCTTCAGCAAGCGATGTCGGACATGACGCGATAGGGACATCGAAATTCAACATGCCCAAGCGCAAAGCTGTCTCACCTCTAGCTGAAGAGCCCCAATCAAAGAGATCCACTGCGGGGAAATCTACTATCACATCTCCATCGTCCCATGCAGCAGCTGAACCGTCCTCAGAAACGAGCCTGGCCGTCGACATATCACCAACGCTCGTTCGGGAGCACATCTCCGGGGATGTCGTGGGTATCGTGGGAAGGCTGGATCGGATGTTTGATCGTGCAAATCAAGATTGGAAGTCGTTCGCTGCTGAAGCACCCAAGGTGGTTGCCGAGCAGCTTCGCTACAGTGGATCCTGGCATGCGTTCAGTATGGAGTTCCATGAGGTGGATGAATACGTGGAGACGGTAGTTATTGAGGCGCTTTCAGCTCCTGCACTCAATGGAGATACCGACCACGACTGGGATGCTGAGGACGCCGATGCCATGGTCCGCATGTTTGCAACCGCCGCCAGAGGTGCCGAGCTACTCGATAAATTACGACGTGTCTGCGCCTTCCATGTACAGTTCAGACGCAATGAATCGGATCTTCTTGACACTGCTCTCCAATACCTATCCTACAACTTCTTTACCAGCACGCTACTGTACACTTTACCGGTTACCCTTTGACCCTCAGATGATTATGCTCGAGGCAGAAAGCCATAACATGTCCTATAACAGGGATACCTCAATGGAGGGAATCATAATCAACTCCAACAAGACCACCGACCATGCAATGCAAGAAGTTCAACAACCCGAGATAGGACAACATATGGCAAAGTACGAAGCCGCGTCGCGGACCGACGTCCAGCAGTCAACACCAGGGATGCAGGATGAGACAGAGATTAAAAAAAATGGTCCAGTCGCGGTATATGCGGGGAAGGGGTGTTCAGACTAAAAACGAACTGGAAGACCGTCGTCCGCCTGGAGTTGCGATGGCTACCGTAGAGGCTTGGGCTAGCGACCTTCATGTCGCCAACCAACACCTGCAGACATTTGTAGCACAGAAGACGAACCTAGCAAAGAAATTCCTCGCCATTGAGAGTTTTAACAATTTCCTGTCGACTCTCAAAGATTTAGATGGCGCAGTAGGGATGGCGACCAAGGGCAAATAACTCTCGGTCACCAACGGATCAGGAACTTTGGAACAGAAAACAAAGAGGTGTGCTGATTGCAGAGATCGTGACATCCATGTGGTAAGAATCCTCGGAACCCGGGCCGAAGAAGCCGCCTCCACCCTGCGCTCAAAGCGGATCCCTTACCAACGCCGTCATCACGATGATTGCAAGACCATGACTATTAATCAGTATGACTCAACTGAAGCGCCACAGGCTGCTTTTTTTGAAGAAAAATACCTCTCTGAACGATGCAGCAGAGTCTGACGGCCTATCTACTTCGCCACGCAAAACAGTTCGCGGCACCTCTCGACTGGCAGAGGGGTGCTCCGCTTATACCCACTTGACCCCTGGACACCTCACATGTTGAAATTGTACGGGGTGGTATCTGTGTCACTGTAATTGCTGTGTGTACGGCGAATCAAGTTGGTCATCCCGTCATCGGCGGTATCGGCGTCGCATTCATTTACGTTTTCCTCGCCGTATTTGCATTTGCCTGGACACCGTGCCAACATCTGTACCCCGTGGAAGTGCTAAGTTTCGAGAACCGGGGTAAGGGGTTGGCAACTCTGAATCTAATGAACAATCTCGTGAAGATCATCAACACGTATGTTCCACCTGTCGCCATCAATAACATTGGTTGGAGGTTCCACATCTTCTACGTAAGTGGGCCCTGTCAGTCCTTCTACTTCATCACGAATTTGACATTTTACTCAGGCCGTTTTCGATGCTGCGGGCATCGCATTCATACACAAATTCTTCGTCGAAACAAAGGGTCGAAGCCTGGAAGAAATGGACGACATATTTGCCGCTTCCAACCCCGTTCATGCATCCTTGCAGGAAGCGCCGAAAGTAAAATTCACAACGCAAGCGGATAGAGAGGCGATACCCCTGTAAGCTATGTTTCTGAGTTGTCAACGAAACAAGCCTGAGTGCAGATAGGCTTTCTACCATGGAGTGATCTACACCAATGGATGACACGTGGCTCTGCATCAGGTCAGATGGACAAATCGGTCTAATACCGCTGCTAGGGTCACAACCATTATGTTGAGATTCCATTCACCAATTCGGCACTATACATCAGGTGGATCTAGACTACTAGACACAAAGGCGCCGACTGGTCACACATCCGGAAACCTCTGAACGAAAAGGTGCACTTCGGCTGACATTCTCCCAATGGATGAAGTGAGCCAGCGGTACAACTAATGAGGAGCTTGGAGCTTTGCCATGTGATCCTTCCCCGTTCGATTGACCCAGTGAAAGGGGAGTTTGGACGGCACAGGGACGCCTCGAAAAGCAAGGGGGCAAGGCAGGTGAGATGGACAAAATCTAGGCTTTAGGCGGGCGGATCGGCAGTAAGTATCGCCCAGATTCCTCCAAATGGGGGCATGTGGGGAGCCTCTTCGTGTTACCCGACTGCCCGCGGGTATGTCTATACGCATGGTCTCTGCATCCGGCACTCCGGAAGGAGGAATATACCCTGATAGCTGCTTTACTGCTGTCTCAGGAATGTGAGGTACCCTGCAAAGGCGGAATTTAGGGGTTTTCGTGCCTTCCTTGCGGTGCCTGAAAACCATATCAGTGTGATCCTAGTCGGAAGAGTACGGTATCTGGTAACTCTTCGGTGAAGCACCTATCTAAACGAGATTGCTAAGTCAGAATACCGGCAGAATCTCGGCTGAACAACAGTGACCTGTCCTTAGAGTAGTACTGCAGCGACGACGAAGGAGAGCTCTATGCAAAGAAGAGTATCCCCGGAATTCGTAATTTTCCCAATCTTCATTACGGCAACTGCCAATACATATGATTTCTTCTTTTCCGCGGTGAAGACAAAGGAGACAGTCGCCGAGCCCGACTTTGGGCTTCAAAACGGTGGATAAGGTGCACGATGCGGACGGCAATTTCCTTGGGCGTCCCGTTCCTGCTTCCAGCGCTCCGACGAGCGCATACTTTAAATATTTCACATAAGCTCCAATGCTGGTGATGCACACCGTTTGCTGAATGTCCCGCTCGGCAACTTCACCAGAGTACCCCTCCTGAGGCACTGTCGAGAATTCTGCTTCAGACCGCTTTGTGCATGGAGTCTCACGTAAACCAAGCCAAGGAAAGTGCGCTGGCTACGCTAGTGCAGTGGCAGGTGGCCATGGAGGCGCCAGAATGTAGGCTTCTGTGATGCGTGGCATCGGAGCTCACTGAAAGAGGCAATGAGACGGGGAGCGCCCCGACTCCGACTTCACAAACAACCGTCAAAACACGACAATATACTTCACGTCTTGTATACTCCACACGGCGGGTCGCGGACACCTTCCAAGCCAAGTCAATGGTTATTTAAGTTAGTTCTTCTCAAGACGACATGTTCCACGACCACTACTGGCATCCTGATCAAGTGTTCTATAACCGAGCACGTTCAAGAAGCGTCGTGTGCCACAATGACAGAATGGAACACATTTATTCGATCCTCAAACGCCTGTACCAGAAGCCGAAAAGAAGAAGCCTGGAAGTTTTCCGAACTTCGCGAAGCCGGCTCCAGCCAGAAGTTGGTCAAGTATATCGGCATCGTGATTGCCATGAACCTGGTTTCACAACTGCACTGAAATATTCAGGAGCGCCGTATCGCACGAGGGCTTTTGTACTGTGGATGCGTGCTGCCGGCTTGAGTGCGAATAGCAACCGGCCCCAGTGCTTCCTGCACCCGTTAGTTTTGGAAAACAGGTAATGCTGCGTGGATGGTGGAATGCTTGTACAAAGATTCCTCTGAAGCAAGCCCAACACGAGGCCAGCTAGACTCGATGTATCTCGAGTTAAATAAGTGAAGGTTTCCAATATATCGCGGTCCCGAGTAACGAACAGCGCTGCTGCGCATAAAGCAGGGCTTTCTACGTAGAACTTCCGAAGCGGAGGCAATCTCCAATGGGAAAGGAGAGGCCGAAGGAAGGGGCCGTCTCTCGACACTCCTCCTTTGATGCTTGCAGGTGACCGTCATTGTGGGACTCTCGTTCTACAATCGGTTACGACAAGAGGTTTATGCTCTGTTGCCAGACCGGATGGAAATGGCATGCGGTGACACAGGGCCGAACGCCGGGATCCCTGAACCTTCGGTGAACGACAGCCCTGACACATCGGCGAAGGGGATACTCCGGTCTGCCCTGAAGCCCATTGGACGAGAAAGAACATAGCCTCTCGTCACGATGACAGCGGATATGCGCTGGATATTCCTCATTTTGGTCCAGTTGCAAATTTTACAGATGAGACGTGCCCCGTAGGCATGTCCGAGAATCCGACAGCCCGATTCAAGTTGAACATCGCGCAATATCGAGCACTGCCTGCAGCTAGCTGCTAGCTTGAGGATAACGTGGGGAAATTTTTCTTCTCAGGCAAGACGAGGGTTCCGTGGGGCGGTGCAGTTAGTGCTGTGCTGCCAGGAGCACACGCT
This sequence comes from Dacryopinax primogenitus, assembly GCF_000292625.1. Classification (NCBI taxonomy): domain Eukaryota; kingdom Fungi; phylum Basidiomycota; class Dacrymycetes; order Dacrymycetales; family Dacrymycetaceae; genus Dacryopinax; species Dacryopinax primogenitus. The sequence continues at coordinate 1,077,907 of NW_024467208.1, read as the reverse complement.
CTTGCGTAGCGCACACACGGTCATCAGGGTTACTAGGAAACATACAAGCAGATGAATTGAGCGGTGCGGGTTGCTCTGTTCTTCCGGTCGAGGAAAGGAAAGTCAAGAGAGGTTATCACGGTGGGCGCTGGGTGCTGAGCGCTTGACGCAGGTGATTCGCTTAGGGGTCGATGCCTACTATTGGCCCGCAACAGACTTGCGACCAGCGTTTATTTCGCAGGGCAGTTGTTGTTATGAGGGGAAAGCCAGGGAAATCCATGCGGTTTGCTGGCGGAAAAGCGCAAGGCAGGCGGAACAGAACCACATGGACGATGTCATTTCCTTTGTGCGGGTCCCTGGGTGTATGAGGACGTTCGACCACCTGGCCAACAGTCATCCACAAAACTGGGCGCTGAAGAGTCTCTCAAACCGGACTGTAATAATTGAGAACGTGACCGAATGAGATGGAACTTATGCCGGTCCGGCGCTTGACACCCGCCGGTCTGCAGGACCGTGGCCTCAGGGTTTGGGGGTGCCTGAGGGGCGCAGAAGCCACGTCACTGGACGGGGTCATTGAGCGCCACGCAATTCAGTCAATCTGCAAGTCTCTTCTTAACAACCTCAAGGCTTACGTAGAGTAGTTGGGTATGGGTAGGATTGTCGAGCATGACGTCTATGGTTAGACCTTCTTAACAATGGTTAGTAAAGAGCGAACTAAAGAGGTACAATTAATGTCTCATTGCCGAATTTGGCAATCCCAACATCAGGAGCGTGGCTAGAACCCTGACCCTCAAGAGCACACGGCGTGGGCATGATTTGAACTGTCAAAGGCACCCTTGCAATATTTGGCCTGTTGTCCCTTTTCCGACCCATTCGGCACCCTCAGGCATGCATTCCCTGTGCTGGAATGTCTCTCACTTTTCGCCGGTGCCAGGGTTGGCACTCTAATTCTTCTGGGCGCCCATCCACGTCTTCCGTTCAACTCGTCGTGGTTCTTTCGGAGAGTGTACAGCTCAGCCCTTGCATCCGTATTGGCCCCTCACGCGCACGCGCACTCGCACTCAATCTTCTGCGCTTCTATCGAGGGACCTCCAATCCACAATCGCTCGTAAATCGACAGATTAGGAAACCATCCGCTGCCGAATATGATCCCTGAATACCAAAAACAGATCAGGCAGGGGCATCTAGGGCGCCTAGCCCAGCCAGGACGTGATGCCCAACCTCTCAGACCTACTTAACCCCCCGTGGCTTGGGCAGACTTTCTCTCCACTCAACCCTCCCCCACCTTGTTCGTCAGCGCTCCTCAATCATCCTGCTAAGATTTTCCACTTCATCTGCCGAGCGCAATCAACCTACCGCCCGCAATCCATATACTTGTATAAATGGCGTCCTTCGACTCGTACCCGGCCATGCCGCCACCGTACCCTTCCAGCATCGACCACGATTGGGCTGACTCCCCTTGGCAATACTCTTCATCCTCTCCCTTCCAAGGTGTGTTACCCCTTCACACGTGCCTGACAATCTGAGTTTATCAGGTTTGCAGACCCTTACTTCACTCAACCCTACGGATACGGGCCCTCGCACGGTCCGCACCAGCTGAAGCAAGAGGCAGGAGCAGACTACGGTAATCTCATCCGCGCCCTCGCACCCCTGGCTACCAAAGGTACGGGGCGCCCTGTCACGCCACGTCTGCCGTCGATGAAGGCTTATGAAGATACGTCAGCTATGAGCTCGAGCTTTGCATCTCCCCAACATCGCTCTGTGCCAAACACGTTCATGTCCCCCCGTAGCGATTACAGCGCCAGCTCTAGTGAAGGAATGCTTCCCAGCTTGTATTCACCACCGCCGATGCCATACGGATACCCTCCGATGCCGGATGGACCGCTTGGTGAAACTCCTTACCAATTGCTCAATTACATGGCTCAATTAAAAGGCGATAGTGAGTGTCAAACTCACAGCTGTCTTGAGCTAGTAATCGACCCCTTCTGAAGGCGTTCATGACATGTCTGGCTCTTCGTCCGCCTCTTCCTCCCGCCACGGCTCGCCTACCTCCGATCCCAACCAACCAATTAAGCGCCTTCCCTGCTTGCACCCGGGCTGCGATCGCACATTCAAGCGTGAGTACACACGTGCCGTGCACATGACGACACACCAGCCTCGTGAGAAGCAGCGGTTCAAATGCCAGATAGCGCCATGTCAGGAGGAGTTCAGCCGCCGACACGACCGCTTCCGCCATGAGGTTCACATCCACGGCGTCGAGAGTGAGTGGAAGTGCCACAGCTGCGGCAAGTTCTTCGCCAAGGAGATTACGCTGGTGAAGCATGCCTGTGCCGCCAAGAGGGCGGATGGCTGGTGATTCATTTGGAGATCTCCCGCATGGATTTGGATCTCATGGACTGTCTTCGTGATATTTGTCGAAAAACTAAGTATTAGGGAACCCGAACGTCCTTCCATGGTTGTATTACTGTCGCGCTTCTGAATTGTTTTAGTACTGGCTTGTCTAGTGTTCTTTACCTCCGACTTATACCTCTACTTGCATTACTAGTCACGATGTTAATAGTTTGTAGTACCACTAATGATACGCAAATGGAATCACGTAACGCTTAATCTTCTGCGCTGTATTGCGATCTACACGAAATTGCCTCAGTGCACCTTGGATTTCGTGAGCAATGTTCGTGTTTGTGACTGGCTGGACCGTCAACTCGCGTTAGGTCCTCTCACGGTAGCAGATGGAGGCACCACCACATGGCCCAATGGATTGCACAAAGGGATGGCTTCTTCCATCACAGCAAACCATTCGGTTGACATAACCAGGGCTAAGACACATGGGTTCCTGGAGCGCAAGTTTGGTCAAGGCTAATGTCAGGCGAGTATATACACGGCAGTGCTTGCAGCAACAATGGTCATCTTCCCCGAGATGTGCGGTCTTCCATCAAGTAAAAAGTCAAAACAGTTTCGTGGTCGCATACTTCTTTCGTGGAGAAACCGAACAGAGCCGGCGATATCTTCGCCGGAAAACGTGCCTTGCGCGTGGCCTTGCCTTCAAGGAACCCGAGCAGCGCCTGGGTGGATACAATCGATATGTATCTTATCGCAATCGATTGGTTTCTATACAGGATGGGACGTGTTAGAATGGACAGATCCTGGGTGCAATTGTTGTTATGTGTAATATATTCGTTATTCAGCATCCATAAGAGGGGAGTAGTAGAGTCATCAGAGAAGGCGAAGAGAATACTAGGAAGGAAGAGATCCTTGGGCTGCAAGATACCGTCCCGAGAAAGGCAATCGACGCTGACGAGTAGGGAACTTCTGTGACTTGGCAAGAAACTCGGTTTTACTTCGCTGTCTGCAAGAGGGATTCCTCGTCCGCAATGATGGAGAGAGCTACTCGTCGAGGTATATAACATGGCAGGAGCAGCAGAGAATATGGATATCCTGGCGAAATGCGCTGTGCTTCTTCCCGCGATAGTTCTGGCGGGAGATGCGTCCAGAGTGGCTCCACACTGGTTTCAGCCCTACGCGAAGCTTGTTCTATGCTGTATTCATCATCCATATGACCCATTGGTGTAACGCAGGGAGCCACAGCACGAAGAGCGCCAACAGGACTTTGCGAAGTGTGGCTCATACTGCCTTACTCGGACCACGTCGGAATTGGCCGGCCAGCCCAAATTCGGACAGTCATCAGAGAAAAACTCGAGAGTGGACTGCCGATCTGGAACCGGTGGTAGGTTCCCCCCGGTGCCGGTTCCCGGTTTCGGTGGAAGGAGGGCCAAGCAAGTCGGTTGAGCTTCCTTTCTGGATGAAGAGCAATCCGAGGGCAGAGAGTCAGGCGGCTAAAAGTAACCTTTTCCTCATTTGAGGGCTCCCAGAACAACTGTGTAACAAAAGCCGGAAACCAGAAGGTTATGGTGGAACGCAAGTGTAGCCACACTGACCAAGGGGAGATCCCTCTAGTCAGTAGTATGGGGTGCCCGGGACCAACTTGGTGTACTTGACCTCCTCACACCCTCCTCGTGATCACTCCTTCCTTCCAGTCCGTAGGATGCCCACATTTAGGCCAAACCACACCTTACCCTCCTCCTCTACGTTCCCTAGGCCTCTGATGCACCCGGTCGGCGGAGGATGGATGGCTAGAGGAAATCCGAGTAGCCCGGACCGATCCAGAAGGGCACGTTCTTGCCCGAGCTCCTGGGCCACGAACGCCGGTTGGGAAATGATGATACTGATACGGTAGAGCTTGCCCATGTTTTCGCAGGTGAGCTTAGCACCACAGATGTTCGGGCAGGACTGGGCGAGCTCGAGGATGGTCGTGCTGTCTAGGTCGATGCCTGCTGCTGCTAAGGGGTTTGAAGGGGTGCTAGGGAGCAGTTTACGGGCAGAGCATGGGGGGACGTACAGTTGTAGATCATGACTGGGACAGGGCTGGCCTTTGCCACATCGGTAAAATGCTGCTTCAGCACGGCCTCGTTATTCACGAGCGCGGCGTCACAGAGCGTGTTGAGGAGGGCGATGACGGCATCTGCGCCTGGGCAGCTTCGTTACAGCATTGGATAGTTTCCCCGCAGTAGAGGTGCCTGAAGAACTTTGCGTGTTTCGTGAGACTTTCTATGTGATAGGTTAGCCCAACTCGCGTCGCTCATTGAAAGCTTTTACTTTGCTTCCATGGGAAGCGAAAATACATAAGCAAGAAACAGGACTTTGCTCCAGGGGTCCACTCGCTTGACAGAAAGTGTCACGAAAGTTGGAAGTACTGGGCGCCGGTGATGATGACGGTCTCAGGTGG
>NW_024467208.1:1056979-1072484 GCF_000292625.1 Dacryopinax primogenitus | reverse complement strand
CACTCACCAAGGCTGTCTCACGGACAAGATGGTCCTTGTTGAAGCAAGGAAGGTTAGCACAAAGGTGCGATGTCTGGAGAGCTGGATCGACCTTGTTGGTCGGATCCTTCGCCAGCCATGCAATCGTATGCAGGCGATATTCGTATCGCTTGCTGGCGTTTCCGGGCCTGACGCTCACTACCGGGTAAGCTTTCTTGTGGAGAGCGGGTTTGTGAAGCCGACACCCCCTCTCATGCGTGCTAGCCAGCCAGCCGATCACTGTGCAGAGTTAGTTCAGCACATGAGGCAGAGGACATGCTCGCTACTTACTACTTCGCAAGGATTGTGACACACTCCTCGTATGTCAGGAGGTCCCACTTATTGACTTTCTCGTTCTTGTTGACGGTCTTGGGCGTCTTCCGGGGGAGGGGGGGTGCATCCTGGGTCGTTGATGAGGAGGTTTAGCAAGGTCACAGTGCTGATGACTGATTGGGGTTGAGGCGTGACAGGGGGGATGGTCGGATATAACAGTGCGGGAACTCGGATCCACTATGTTGAATACACGGGGGCTGCATGTGGGGCGATACAACATCACTGTTTAGTTGAGAGAAGTCTGGGTGAAAGTTGCTCGCTCCTTCTCGATCCGATCTCCATTAACAGTCCATACGCACTCGGTCGCGCAACGTATCATCGCGTATCGTAGCCCTCTGATCGCAAGTTGCTCCCCCCTGGTCGATACTATCCCCCTCGCCATCCAAGAGCTCAGTCCTGCTTCTCCCTCTCCTCCTCCACTCGCTTACTAGGCCTCGGTTCCAACCCCAGCACAGCTTCCCCCTCCTTCCTAGCACTCACAAGCACAACCCTAGCACCCGCCCACCTCCAGCATGTTACAACATTTGCGAACCCCGCCCACGCGCCCCCCCGGCTAGCAAGATACTTCCCAAACCCGGGAAAGACGCTCGGGGTGACATCCTCGATCCGCACGTCGGTGAACCCGAGTCGCTGCAGCTGGGACGTGTACTCGCATTCCTGGACGAGGTTCGTGAGGGGGACGGACATAAGGGCTGCGAGCCCCTCGCGTGCTGCCCGTTGTCCCAGACTGGTCTCTTCCGGAGGAGCGAAGAGAACGTCGGCGAGTGCAAGTGTTCCACCTGGTGCGAGGCGGCGAAAGGCCTGGGAGAAAAAGGCCGCGCGGGGGGAATAGTGGTATGCGCTGTCGATGGAGAGGATGCTGTCGAACAGCGGGAAACTGGAGTCCCAGTACAGGGGGTGTTCGTGTTTGCCTTTTGCGTAGTGACCGAATAGTACCGGCGCGAAGAGGGGAGGACGGGAGATAGCGTCGCCCTGGAAGAGCCGGACGGTGGTGGATGAGGAGGGAAGGGCGTAGGTTCGCAGACGAGAGTGAGAGCGCGTGTGTTGCTCGGCAAGGGAGGTTATACCCACCAGGAGGGAGGGTCGAGGAACGCTTGGATGCTGGAGATGAAGGAGAAGAGAGTCGCCTGTGCCATGTCCAACGTCTGTTTACTGTCAGTCTAGTAGTAGGAGAGGAGGAGGAGGACGTACCGAGTACCTTTCCTCCTTTCTTACACCTCCCTGCAGCGATAACACGCAACGCGAGTGCCTCTGCTGCACGCTCGAAGCCAGCCCTTCCAGGCTCCCATAATCCCATGTTCCCCCATTCCGCACCGGATTCGTTCAGCTGTACGTGGTGCAAACCGTATGGCTCTGGAAGGTACTGTCTCCAAGCGACGAGGCAAGCGAGTGCAGCAGCTGCAAGTCGGAGTAGTTTTGGATATTCGGGTGGGAGGAGTGCGGGAAGTGTGAGTGGGTGGAGAATGGATATTGTTGGAGTAGAGAGGTAGGCTAAGAGGGTGGGGAATTCGAGAGAGAGTGGGCTGGGATGTGTGTGTTGCTTGAGCAGGGCGAGGAAGGCGTACGCTGTGAGTATATTGAAGAGTGCGGTGATGAGAACAGTACGGTGTACGCCTAGTATATAGTATGCTGCCATTGAGAGTGAAAGTGAGCAAAAGAGATTGTGCAATGTTAATGAACAATTTATGGAAAGAGTAGTGAAGAGTGGGCGAGTTGTGCAATGGTATCAATAATTCATGGAATATTTACATCTGTTCGGTCATCATACCCGCACACTCTGTTCATCAGCGACCACCACAACATTCACTATCAATCAGTACACCATATCAATTCAAGCCTCAACTACTCGTACAAGTCGGTCGTATATTCTCATCAGAAAATACAAAGACAAGAAAAATATCTCCCGTCTCGAGGACTCATCTCTCACAAGTCTAAAAGCTTTTCTCCCCTCTCTCAGTATAACATGAAGTTTATCTAATGTCATTAGTCCTAACTATCTACTTGATAAAGAATACTTCGACAAATCTATCGCATTATGAATAACTATACAACAATCATCCTCTTCTATCCCATCCGACACTTTACAATACCTTCAATTTCTCCCTCTCCTCACCTTCTGTCAAGGTCCACCACCCAAGCCTTACAACATCTTCCGCCATCCACCACCCCACCTTGGCCCCTTCCCACCCTACCCGCACCGCACGGTGTACTTTCTCCAGAGTCCACGTCACTTGCCCAGCTTTCATCCTCTCCTGGCCTTTTACTCCCTCCCACTGCCGCTCCCGCGCATGATCAGAGCGCGTGGTGATCCCCCGCACCACCAGTTCCGCACTCTTCACACACCCTTCGAGCAGGGGGATCCCCCCTCCTACCCAACTGCCCACTAGCCATACCCCCGCCCCTCCCCCACCCTGCGCCCGTCCATTCTCCACCTGCCGAGCCCATTTACTCCTCGTCACATTCAGCACGTCCTGCTCCAGCGCACCTTTCGAGCGCACATCCACGTACGCCCTCGCAAACACCGTACGCGAGAGCACGTGTTTCTCGGGGATAGAGAGTGAGCGCAGCGGGAGCGGGTTCGTTGTTTGGAACACTCTTGGTTGGCTTGGGTGCGTACCGTGAGGCAGGGGGACGACGTGCGTGGCCATTATGGGCTGTTTTTCTGCTCCGGATTGGGCGGGGCCTTTCCCAGGAAGAACAGAGAATGTTACTAGGTTCAGGTCTCGCTCGTCTCCCTCGTCAGAGGGAAGTAGGCCGTTCCACGTGTGGGTGACGACTTCTGCCCTTGCTTGGGGGACGGAGAGCGCTGTTTCCCTGAGTGCGCGGATCTCCCCTCCCTCGGAGTCGGAGAAGAGGAGCCCCTCGAGTAGAAGGGCGGCGACGGACGGTTGGGTGGCTAGGATGACATGATCGTACTCTCCTAGGCTTTCGCTCGAGGTGCAGAGGGCTGTGAGCCTCGAGCGCCAGGAGTGGGAGAGCGAGTCGACCGCGCTCGAGAGATGGATCTGCGAGCTGGGGAGGGTGGTCGTGAGCGCACGAATCACGGCTGCCGACCCGCCGGGGACGGTATAGTGGTGCGTGCCAATAGTGAGGTAGATGTACTCTGTCGCCATCGTTAGTAGTCGCTAACTGGGTCGGGGAAGGGCACGCACCGAGTATCTCTTCAGCAGGATACCGCCATACGTCCTCAGTGGAGCAAGTACAGACGGCAGAAAAGAGGGGAACGACAATCTCGTCCATTAAGTTATCCCACTGCTTTCCCGCTCCCGTCCAGCGCAGGAGCCAGCTCCTGGGGCGCACCGACTCGCTCCATTCCCTCAGGGTAGTGTGCGGGTCTGGCCGGAAAAGGGGGAAAGAGAGGAGTAGGATGTAGATGTTGAGCACCAAGAGCCAGAGGCAGGTCGCCGCGAAGAGGGAGAGGTTGTATGCCGCACACCGGGACCACTTGAGCAGGGACTCGGGGTCGTATGCCCTCAGTTCTGGAAATCGGAGTTCCGCAGGCAGGCCGAGCCCGCGCCGCCCGTTCGCACCATTATGCAACAGCTTTGTGCGTAGCCTTTCTCTCCCCTGCTCTCCCTCCCCTTCCGCAGGCAGCAGCGCAAGAGGCGAAACGTAGCTGAAGGAATAGGAAAAGTCCTTTGCGACCGGCTTGAGCCCCAGCTCAGAGTAGAGCGCCATGAGACGGGCGTAGTAACCCCCTTGGAAAGAACGCATCGGCACGTCTATATGCACTTGTTCTGTCCGTACTTCCCCGTTGTCGGAAATAGGGATGGGAAGAATGACAGAAGCAGAGTCCATGCCTATCTCTGCTGCCTGCGCCTGTTAGCGGTGTGCGGGTGCAACAGGGGGGAAGGGCGCACTTGTTCGAACAAATGGACCTCGTACGCCCTGCTGGGGTGGGTGTTGAGTTTGTACGCGGCTGTGAGACCTGCCAGGCCTGAGCCTATGATAGCTACTTTGACCTTGGCATGTGTGTCGACGGAGTGGTCGTCGTCGTCGATGTCTGAGGGTACGAGGGTAGGGGTTGTGTTGCCTGAGTGGATGGTGGATGAGGGTGACATGATCGATGTATATGGGGTAGCGAGTAGTGTGTGTTGAGGGTATTATAAGGCTCACTGTTCAGGTACGATGGTAACCGTGCTAGTGGAATGATTAATTGTCGCCCAGTCTGATAGTAGGTAAAACTGAATAACAACGGGGGGAGGCCGATGTAACTTGGCCCACTTTACTAGCCGGCGGGCCATTGCATGGTGTCCCCAGAAGAAAAAGAAATTAATGTCGCGTCATGGATGTTCTAACCGTCGATCAGGGTCCTGTCGCGTGCATTTATTATTTCAGTACATCAAATCACTAAATCAGGCCACCCAGCACAGCATCCAAGAGGAAGAGAAAAAGGACCGACTTGTCCTCCTCCACTGCCTTTCGCCCGTGTGATGATGAACTATAGGCAGGACGACTGGTTGATACCTTCGGTGGAGTAGGATTATTCATTCTCTGAGCGAGACACGCACCGTGCGCAGTTCTGTTGAAAACAACTCACCTGCAAGTGGCTCGACCACAACCGACGTAACAGTTGTCGCCAAGCCTTCTTCTTCTAACGTTGCCCGGCCAAATGCCCGCCTTGCCCGATCTTCGGCCCGCGAATCAGAGGACCAGCGACCGTTGGAGAGGATTTAGTTAGCCGGCCTGCACGAGTTCAGTAGGTTCTGTCCTAGTGTGGAGGTATGAGGTCATCCATCATATTTCGTCCTCCAACAGTCACCATCCCTTAACCATCACTCCAGCCTTCCATCATCCATCATCCTTCTTTTGACGGTTGCACCGCGAACGTCCCACGTCTGCTTATCACCCGCAACTTACAAGCACCAACGTGTCCAACAACCGACTGCTGCGGACTCAGTGAGGTATCATCCTGAGCTACCTCCCTGTACGCCGGAAATACCTCCCTCTCGTTGCTGCAGCGCTATTGGCAGAGGAAGCTTGATCTGGCCGCAGTGGATGTGTCTCCCGCGCAGCACACAATCTCCGTGGGCTATTCGTTCCTCTGCTGTCTACTTCCTCGTAGTATCAAGTACTCTTGGTCACCCGGTCGGAACAACATCTCCTCGTTCTGGACGCCATTCTCAAATTCCTCCATCGCCGTCTTCCACCTCCGTTCTTCTTATGTCATCGTAATCGCTGGAGAATCCCTTTCGCGTGAACGACCAGCCTCGGTCCTCTCCGGACTTCGTTCCAGCGCTCCCTCGTCGAACCGGATGCTCCAGATGGCAACTCTCGGCTCGAGATTCTAGAACTGTCGTCGCAAGCGCTAGTAGGATGTTCTTACCCGCGGGTTGACTTTCTATCATGCTGCTCACTCGCGGTTCTGCGATGACTCATCCCTGACCGCCGTCCTCTTGAGCCTCATTGGTCAAGGGGGTTCCCGCGCACTTCTTCAATGCCTGCTTCATCCAATATGACTCCCGCTCCGCCTCTGGCTCTGTTAAATACCCCGCTGAGTTTCCATTGGCCTATTGCGTAAAATTGCCAATGCACAGGAGAGATTTTACTTTACCATCATGTGCTGCCCCTTGTATCTCTATTCTATAATTTCTCCTTGTCTATGCGTCACTCTATCATTGACCTAGTTTGCCAGTTCTTTCAATGGCCCACTACCCATATTACGTAACGATAGCCACGTACCTCGGGTTTCCATTGGCGGGATACGAGAGGTTGCTCACACTCTTCGCTGTTGAAGGAGCGAGAATACAGTTCAGAAACCAGGTTAACCATAGCTACGACCACGCGTGAGAGGTCCTTCCGGCCTGGCGAGGGCCAGGGAGAGCACTGGCTATTGTGATAGCTGGGAATACGGAGAAGAGAAGGACGAGTTTGGGCCGAAGCATCATGTTGCTGGGGCGCTTGTGAGACAAAGAGGTTGTGTGGCGTATAGTACTTGCTGTCCTCTCGAGCGAGAAGGAATATTGTACGTGCCATGTTAGGTGCGCAGACCCTAATGGGGAATTGCTTCCACGGAAGTAAAACTTTTCGTTGTCATCTGCGCAGTTCCGGTCATTGTTGGTGACAGTGCGCAGATTATAACCGCGGCTCATTCAATACGCTCTTTTACCGGACTGATATGCACCTGGCAGGCTCCTTGCTTATATATCTACTGTCTGCAGAGAAGAATTCTGAGCTCAAAGCGGTGCAAGAATGGTATCAGATGAGGATATCTGTGAGCGTGACAGACCGGAGATGCAGATGCAGGCAGCAAGGGGATGGTCCAGGGCAAGGGAGTTGTTGAGGGAGAGGAAGAGGAGGGATTAGCAGAGGCATAAAGAGAATCAGTCTGACTCCCAGAAGACGATGAGGCAGAATTAGGTTTCACTCAAGTCGACACAGCAATGGCAGCTGAGGAGTACGGAAATGTGCTTGAAGATATGTTTGCAGACATAATACTGCTGACTAGATACATACCATGCCATGTACATAAACACTGCTGGAAAAGTGCGCAAAGCTATCTCAACGCGGTGACACAGGGAAATTTTGCACAGCCAACGGTGGTGGTGACAGGTGACATGCGCACCTAACATGGCGTGTACAGTAATATACAGTGCCATCCGTACTGTGCGGTGAAGACCAGCTTGGGGCATAGTAATGTTCCAACGACTTCTCTTATAGGTTTTCCTTGACAGAAGGTCGCAGTGCATTGGCATACACCTCGAAGCTGACAGGATGTGTCCGAGCGGCGTCGGGTACAAGCGGAAACGCCGGCGGTGAAGTTATATATACAGGGGGAAAAGGAGCCCCGTAGTCCTGTAGAGCTTATTCCGCCTCTATGAGTATATAGTGCATCTGACGAGGTCAAGCGGTCTGTCGATTCGTTCGGCGATAGTCAAGATGTGCCTCAATTTGTGCGGTGAAAGTAATGCTGTCGGTTGATTCCTTTGGCCAAAGTCAATCGGTCCGCGATTAGTTCGGTGTAATTCAATACGTGGAGAAAAACGCTTTGGAGGTATCATTGAAGTCGGAAACCTGGACAGATCGTAGGTACAAGTTTATCAAGCAAGATCTGAATTGTCCGCCTTCCTGTCATCGGAGATAGAGCCACTGTCTCGGCGGTTAGTTCACTTTGCTCAGTTGACCTCTAATCATTGAATCAACAATTCAACTCTACTCTTTTTTTTTCTTGTTGCTTGTTGTTTTCTCATCATACAACTCCTTGTAACATCTGTCTGGAAAATCAATGTCTACACAACCAAAACCTCGCCGTCTACCCCCACAAGCACCGAGCAACCCGACCCTCGCTGCCGCGCTCCAACAGCGCTCAGCGCCAGTCGCTCAAGCCGCCAGTGCCTCTCCTGCTGGACCATCGAGCAGCACTCCCACCGCTGTCGGGTCTGTACCGTCTGGGACTACCCCTGTTACATTGGTGCAGGGAACGCCGGTAGAGCAGCCTTCGGTGACGAGTGCACCTCCCGCCCCTACGACGGTCGACGCGCCTTCCACTTCCCAAACCGCACCGCTACCGATAGACATCCCTTCCCCCGACATCCCCCTGCACACCCAGACCAAACCCCTCATGTCCGACGAGGTGGACCGGCTTGTGATGGCATTCAAGGCCGCCGCCTTGAGAGCAGGGGATATCATGCGGTTCCAGAACAATGTTCGACGCCTGTGAGTCCAATCCCTCCTGGCTGTCGAAACGAGTCTGATTCTATGATCTGTTTAAAGAGGGGTAACACAATTTGTTACACAAGCACCGTATGCGCTGAGCAGTTGTCTTGCGAGGGAAGTGGACAGGTTCGACGAAGCATGTGACGAGATTGAGGCTGCACTCGTACGCCAACGTCCTCCTCCTCGCAACACATCCTAACGCCAGGCAGCTCAAGTCCTACGGACTGATATACGCGGAAATCCAGCGACGGAAAGAAGCGGAACATGCTGCTCTCCTCCCCCCTCCACGCGTCTCTTCCCGTGCAGCTACCACCCCACCGCTCACCGCAACCGGGCCGCTGCTCTCCCAGCCCACATCTCCACGTCCCGCGACGTCCGACCGTCCCCATCCACCCCCACTGAACACCCGACTACCTGACTACCCCCAGCGTCCCTCAGCATTCCCAAGACCAAGTGCAGTGCACCTCTCCGCCCTTCCCGCGTCTACGCTCGCTCCCGGCCCCTCTGCCCCGCAGCAAGGAGCGGACGGCTTCCCTCCCGGCACGGGAAGGCTACACAACCACCCCGGACTTTCGCTTGACCTGTCCTCAACAAAGCTCTTTGGCCTCCAGCCAGAACTCGTCTCTCCTGTCACGCTTGCGCCTAAGCGCGCCGGTGCAGCTCAGAGCCCGACAGGACAGATGCTCCCCCCCGAACTGCTGTCGGCACTCCAAGGTGTGGGAGGAATGGTGGATCTCTCCACAATCCAGGCGTTGCAGATGCAGATGCAAGTCCCGCAGCTTCAGATGTCGCCGCATGCGATGGCGTTGCAGCTGCAGATGAGCCCGCATCAATCCCAATCCCAGCTGCCTGTCCATGGGAGGGGACTCATGAGCCCCGCACGGATCGAGCATGAGCAGTTGGGGATGGGGATCGACTACTTCCGGCCGCCGCAGGAGGGGAGCAGACCTGGCTCTTCCGGGGCTGGCGAGCTGGGACCCGTGCAGGGTGGAGGGATAGAAGGGATGGACCTGGACTTTCTTGACATGCCCGGGCCAGTTCCGCCCATGTCAGAAGCGAGGGAAGAAGTTGGGGTCTCTGGCGTACCAGGACTCGGAAACTACGAGCCGAGAAAGGACGGGGCGGGGATAAACATACTCGCTTCTCTTGGAGAGGCTCCTCCGCAACCCGAAACAGGCGCTCTCCCTTCCGAACAAGCAGAAGCCCAGCCGGAGGGACTCGAAGATCTGGCCAGTATCGATTTCTCTATCCCAGGCCTGGAGGATGGTGAGTTCGCACAAGACGGATCAGGCCTTACAGGAACAGGAGGAGGAGATATTCGAGGGGTAGAGGGAGATATCAATTTTGACTTGGACGACTTTCCGGAACTGAATTTCCCGGGCCTGGGAGAGGGAGAGGTTGATTTTGAGGGCCTGGGCGATCTGGAGGGGTTAGGGTTGCGAGGCGGGATGGAGAGTATGGATAGGGGAGGAGCGGGGATGGCATTGGGAGAAGAGGTGGACTTCGGTGCCTTGGGTGCAGAGGTGGACTTCGCTTCTCTCTTAGGCGGGACTGAGGCACCGAGTGTCAACCCTGGCACGGAAGGTGGCCAGCCAACGCAAGCTGTGCCCAAGAAGGACACAGGGATGGACGACGACGGGATGATCGACCTCGATGGAAGGATGGACTTTGACGACCTTTGGGATTAAGCAGTTTCGGCGTGCATCGAAAGGGGCTGTCATCTACATATATATCCTGGGCAACAAGGTGTATTTTACGAAGCGCGTTCCGCAGTGCCGGTGTTCAATGAGTATCTTTCTTCCGGTCTGAACACATGGGCAATACACGCGAAATCTCACAACGGCGATATGTACAATGGGCCCCATTCTGTGCCTTTAAACTGTCGAGACAGAGACACATCGCGCGATCAACATCATACGATAAACCTCGCCTTCCCACCGCAGCCGTTCTGTTGTGTCCCAGTGCTCAAGCCCTCTTGGGCAGCGAGCATGCAGCTACGACGGGACACTCGCCTTCCGGGAATATGTTGGTCTGGGTCAGAGCACCGGTGGTCTGTACAAAGGCTTGTCATCAGTCCTTGTCTCACCTCCAGGAGAAACTGCATACAGCATTGTAGTCACAAGAAGGGTCAACCGGACCAATTCCCGAGCCAGGAGGCAAGGGAGTGCCATAGAAGCAAGCAATGCTGTCAGTATTGTCGAACTCATGCGCCAGAGGATCGCCGTGAACGGTCTCGCTGGGACACTTGTATGTTCCCAGACAACCGACGCGAGGCAGAACCGTGCCGGTTGCAACGGTGCTGAAGAGGCCGATGAGGGCGAGACTGGAGATCAAGGCGAGTTGCATGTCTTGTACTGGGTTGTGTTGCGGAGGTGGCTGGAAAGCTGTTGGAGACGTCTCGCAGTCTCTTGTCAGTATTTATACAGAGTGCACAACTCGGAACGCCCACAGAGCGGAAAGATCATGGACGTGTTTCTCGACGAGATGGAATCATCCCCACATCGAACACGATGCGCCTAACTCGGCGCATCGGTCTGCTGAAGCTAACAAACATGGGCTCAAGGGATGGCCGATGTTTCAGTCGCCTTCTGTTGCAAAAAGCGCCGCTTCATAGATGAACAGAGACCTATACTTGAGATTATCTACATCGCAATGAAATAGTAGGGCACTGAGTATTGTAGAGAACGCTACGCATTGGAGTCTGACGAAGAGAGCATGCGTGAGTGAAACGGGATCGTCGTTGTCAGAAGACGCCTGGAAGTTGCTCCTAGCAAGCTCCCACGAGACGGAGCATGCCTGGTTAAGACTAGAAGCTCACGGGCGCATCAGTTCGTTATGAATTACGATCCGGCGGCATCGGTTGATCCATTCATGCCCGAGAGCTCGTCCGAATGTGTTGCCCACATTTGCGAATCGGAGACCTCAAGCGGAAGACAGGTACACAACGTAGCGGTGGCCTATGGAGATTTGATGAAGTCCTAGAAGTTGATGATCATCCGAGGTAAGGCAGTCCCGCAGCGAAAAAGAGGTTCGGTAGAAGATCAAGGTGCAGAGAATGCCCAAGGCTCGATATGTAGCCCGAGTTATCGAAAAGAACGTAGATATGCTGGTATGGCCGGCAGACTAGAGTTACGGGCAAGCTCTACTCGATGTTGATCCTTTTGATGATCTTGACATTCATGTTCCATAATCTTGGTCGGAGACGGAGCAGGACGCTGTGATCACCATAATCCAATGGAGTGCATCTATGCTGATTGACCAACTTGAGGACCCGGAATTGTAGCACAGGAGGAGCATACTACAGCACAATATTCCTGCGTGTTCTCGTCGGCCGCAGCGGCCTATCCGAATAACTCCGACAGCTGAGGCGTGTGTGCCCTGCTGTTGGGCGGCTCCTTCGGCCGATGCTGGCTGGGATAGAAGGTCCCTGATCACGGCGTTGGTGACGTTGTAAGGGTTGATTGGGAAATTTGGGGGGTATCATTGGCCAAAGAGAAGATCTCGAACATTGGGACGGGCCGGTGTCGAGGTGAGCACGGCTATGCTACCAAAGAATGCATGTTGTGCCTGTTATAAGATACACAATTGCACGTGATAAGCTCAAGGTATGAATTCATGAGTAACGATCATTTGCTTCTTGCCTGGGCTGGTAGAATGCTGATAATCGACGAGATATGAGAGGCTGGTAAGATGCACACGATATGTTAGCCGGGGGGGGGACCGGAGGTGTGGAGAGTGGGCCGGTGTATTATTTGTGTGAAATGTGCCGAGATATGAATGCCGGGCCGGTGCCGCGCCGGCGCCCCGAGTGTCCGCGTGCCGAGATCGCCGTTACCCTTCCGTCGGCTCTGCGGTGCGTTCGGACGACGGAGGGTCCGTGCGCGCCCTCTTACCATACACCGGACATATGACAGGGTTTGATATAAGCATAACCGCTTGGGAAGGACAGCGCTTGGACGCCTTCTCCTCTTGCTATCATCGAATCACTGCTGCACGACATCTGTAACTGCCAACAATGCCGGAACCTGTACCTGGGCCTCGTACTCTCTATGACAAGGTGCGTTTAGTCTCGTGTCCCCTCGCAGCGCGTAGCTGAGCATCCCAAGATCTGGGATAACCACGTCGTACACACCCAGGAGGATGGTACCACCATCTTGTACATCGACAGGCACATCATCCATGAGGTCTCCACCCCGCAAGCCTTCGACGGGCTCAACGAAGCTGGCAGGCGTGTGCGCAGACCGGAGAGCACCCTTGGCACCGTAGACCACAATACTCCCACCGCCAACAGGGAGAAGTATACGGACGACGAGAGCTTCATAAACGAT
This sequence comes from Dacryopinax primogenitus, assembly GCF_000292625.1. Taxonomy (NCBI): domain Eukaryota; kingdom Fungi; phylum Basidiomycota; class Dacrymycetes; order Dacrymycetales; family Dacrymycetaceae; genus Dacryopinax; species Dacryopinax primogenitus. Next base: position 1,060,149 of record NW_024467208.1, on the reverse strand, counting down.
GTTGAGGCGAGGCACCAGGTCGTGCTTATGGAGAAGAACTGCCAAGAACACGGTGTCGTGTACTTCTCTTTGGCAGATAAGAGACAAGGGATTTGTCATGTGCGTGCAATACATATCTCAATACGCACTCTTACTCACGGCATATCTCTTAGATCGTCGGTCCCGAGCAGGGCTTCACTCTCCCCGGATGCACGGTCGTCTGCGGCGACTCCCACACCTCCACGCACGGCGCATTCGGCGCCATTGCCTTCGGCATCGGCACGACCGAGGTTCAGCACGTGCTCGCCACACAATGCTCTTACCAGCGTCACAGCAAGAACATGAAGATCCAGATCGACGGTGTCCTCCACCCATACGTCACCTCCAAGGATCTTATCCTCCATGTCATCGGGGTGATCGGCACTGCGGGCGGGACGGGTCATGCGATCGAGTACTGCGGGAGCACAGTGGAGGCTATGAGCATGGAGGCGCGTATGAGTATGTGCAACATGAGCATCGAGGCTGGTGCCCGCTGTGGAGTCGTCAAGCCCGACCAGACGACGTACGCGTACATCAAGGGCCGTCCGCTGGCGCCCAAGGGCCAGAAGTGGGACGAAGCGGTCAAGTTCTGGGATTCGCTTGCCAGCGATCCAAACGCAAAGTGGGACGCGGAAGTCTTCATCAAGGCGGAAGATATTGCGCCTACGATCACCTGGGGCACATCGCCCCAGGAGGTCGCCCCCGTCACCGGTATGGTTCCCTACCCAGCGAACGCCGAGACGGAGCAGAGGCGGAAGGCGATGGAGCGGATGTTAGAGTACATGGGTTTGACAGCCGGTACACCGATCGAAGAGATCAAGGTGGACAAGGTGTTCATCGGCTCTTGCACCAACAGCCGTATCGAGGATCTGAGGAACGCTGCGGCCGTCGCCAACGGCAGGAAGGTCGCCGCGGGTGTGTACGCTATGGTTGTCCCCGGATCGGGAAACATCAAGCTGCAGGCAGAGGCGGAGGGGCTCGACAGAATCTTCAAAGCTGCTGGGTTCGATTGGCGTGAAGCAGGGTGCAGCATGTGCCTCGCTATGAACGAGGACAAGCTTCAACCGGGCGAGCGTTGCGCGAGCACAAGCAACAGGAACTTCGAAGGCCGGCAGGGCACGGGCGGCCGAACGCATCTCATGTCTCCTGCTATGGCCGCCGCCGCTGCTGTCAGCGGACACGTGACGGACGTGCGCGAACTCCCTGCTGTGCCACAGGGGAGCGCACTACCCAAGGTAGAGGTTGGCGAGGCGCACCCTTTTGCCCCTCTTGCGCACACGTTCGGTGAGAAGGTGGCTGAGGCGGTCAAGGCTGGCAAGCAGGTACCGGCTCCCCTGCACAAGCACGAGGATGTTAAGGGTGGTATTCCGAAGTTTGGAGTAGACGGTGTGCTCACAGGCATCGCTGCTCCCATGGATAAAAGCAATGTCGACACGGACCAGGTCTTGCCCAAGGAGTATCTGAAGAAGATCAGCAAGAAGGGTCTCGCGGAGGGTCTCTTCCGCCCTATGCGCTTCGACGCTATGACTGGCAAGGAGATCACAGACTTTGTTCTTAACAAAGACCCATGGCGCAAGTCACAAATCCTCGTCGCCCGCTACAACTTCGGCTGTGGTTCTTCTCGAGAGCACGCGCCTTGGGCACTCCAGGACTTTGGCTTCCGTGCATTCATTGCTGAAAGCTACGGCGAGATCTTCTACAACAACAGCACGAAGAACGGGCTTCTCCCCGTTGTACTCACCAAGGATCAGGTCGAGCTGTGCATTCAGGATGCTGCTGCCGGTAAGGAAATCACTGTCGATCTCCCGAACCAGGTCGTCGTCCTCCAGAGTGGGGAGAAGTTCCCATTCAACGTCAATCCCTTCATCAAGCACTGCCTGCTTGAGGGCCTCGACGATATCTCTCTCACATTCATGCACCTGAAGGAGATCGAGGCTTATGAGGAGACGCGCAAACAACGCTATCCCTGGCTGGATGGGAACGGCTACCTCCAGACGGACGAGCTTGGTCGCATCCGCGTCCTTCATGAGGGTGTTGCGGACTGGTGACGAGGCCGACGGCGCTTTCAGCGCGTACAATACTTGTTTGTTCTGTTTAGATTTCTGGCATCGATTAGGCAATTAGGCGAAATATGCACTGTGTTTGGAATCATCTGGCAGCTGAAATCAGAGTGTTACATTGCCCTGACTTTGTCGGCACCATTTTTAGGGAAAGCAGGCCTTGTCCTATTTTTGGAGGATGACAACTACGTAATGTTGATTATCCGACTAAAATCACGTGACTGCCCACCAGAGGAACCAAACACATCCGATTTGCACCGGACATACTAAGGAAGTCGTAATCAGCCTCCGCGTAATTAGTTCCCGCAGCTCTCACTTCAGTGAGGCGCTCATCCCGCCCCTTCGAAACAGCCCCTTGCGCATGCAGCCCCTGTGTGCCCAACATACTGAAACAGAGTGCCCGCACCATCCCCATCATCGCGCCTCAACCCCAATCAGTCATCAGCACTGTGACCTTGCTAAACCTCCTCATCAACGACCCAGGATGCACCCCCCCTCCCCCGGAAGACGCCCAAGACCGTCAACAAGAACGAGAAAGTCAATAAGTGGGACCTCCTGACATACGAGGAGTGTGTCACAATCCTTGCGAAGTAGTAAGTAGCGAGCATGTCCTCTGCCTCATGTGCTGAACTAACTCTGCACAGTGATCGGCTGGCTGGCTAGCACGCATGAGAGGGGGTGTCGGCTTCACAAACCCGCTCTCCACAAGAAAGCTTACCCGGTAGTGAGCGTCAGGCCCGGAAACGCCAGCAAGCGATACGAATATCGCCTGCATACGATTGCATGGCTGGCGAAGGATCCGACCAACAAGGTCGATCCAGCTCTCCAGACATCGCACCTTTGTGCTAACCTTCCTTGCTTCAACAAGGACCATCTTGTCCGTGAGACAGCCTTGGTGAGTGCATGCAAATACATGAACTATGCTAACGGTTCCCTCCCTAGATGAACTTGGAGCGCCAACGGTGCATCTGTTGGGGTCGCCGACCTTGCATCGACTCCGTCCCCGGACGGATCTGCCCACATGGCCCCAACCACTGCATTCTCCGACTTCGACAGACCTCCCGACCTGCTGCGAGAACTGCGTGGCGGGGC
>NW_024467208.1:1040141-1056404 GCF_000292625.1 Dacryopinax primogenitus | reverse complement strand
CATGGCCCCAACCACTGCATTCTCCCGACTTCGACAGACCTCCCGACCTGCTGCGAGAACTGCGTGGCGGGGCCACAATGCCGCCTGGCTCGCCTGGTGTGGTATTTCAAGAGGGAGGTGCAGGCTTCGTGGACCCCGGACGTATTGGTCCAATTCCAGGAATGGTTCGGGCCAGGCAAAAAACTGGAACTGAAGGGAACAAAAAGTATGTTTTGATGTACGCATAGTCTAATTCAAACATGTATTGTGTCTAATCCAAACATGTATTGTTGCCATACTATGCTAACTCATGCCGTCCAGTCACCCCTCTTGTGCGCACACACTCGCTGACTTACTCCGCTCGTTGCCACCTGAGACCGTCATCATCACCGGCGCCCAGTACTTCCAACTTTCGTGACACTTTCTGTCAAGCGAGTGGACCCCTGGAGCAAAGTCCTGTTTCTTGCTTATGTATTTTCGCTTCCCATGGAAGCAAAGTAAAAGCTTTCAATGAGCGACGCGAGTTGGGCTAACCTATCACATAGAAAGTCTCACGAAACACGCAAAGTTCTTCAGGCACCTCTACTGCGGGGAAACTATCCAATGCTGTAACGAAGCTGCCCAGGCGCAGATGCCGTCATCGCCCTCCTCAACACGCTCTGTGACGCCGCGCTCGTGAATAACGAGGCCGTGCTGAAGCAGCATTTTACCGATGTGGCAAAGGCCAGCCCTGTCCCAGTCATGATCTACAACTGTACGTCCCCCCATGCTCTGCCCGTAAACTGCTCCCTAGCACCCCTTCAAACCCCTTAGCAGCAGCAGGCATCGACCTAGATAGCACGACCATCCTCGAGCTCGCCCAGTCCTGCCCGAACATCTGTGGTGCTAAGCTCACCTGCGAAAACATGGGCAAGCTCTACCGTATCAGTATCATCATTTCCCAACCGGCGTTCGTGGCCCAGGAGCTCGGGCAAGAACGTGCCCTTCTGGATCGGTCCGGGCTACTCGGATTTCCTCTAGCCATCCATCCTCCGCCGACCGGGTGCATCAGAGGCCTAGGGAACGTAGAGGAGGAGGATAAGGTGTGGCTTGGCCTAAATGTGGGCATCCTACGGACTGGAAGGAAGGAGTGATCACGAGGAGGGTATTTTCGGGTGTGAAGAGGTTAAGTGCACCAAGTTGGTTAGGGAACTTAATGCATGCGAGTCGGACCCTTTCTCGGGTGCTTGTCTTACTCAGTTCTCCCTCCCGCCCACCACACATCATAGTTAAGGCAAATGTCTAGTAACAAAAGATGTTCCTGAGTATCTCCTCTGTGCACAGAGCAAGTTTTGAAGGGCTATGGTGAGTGGTTGCGGAGCATGAGTCCCTACAAGGACAAGAGGTGGTATATGCCCTCGACACAACTTTGACTTGCTTTGGTATATCAATTTTCCAACATATATATATAGATTGGATCTGGAAGCAGAGAGCCTGTGGATGAGATTAAACATGCTCAAGAGGCAGAAGCTCTTGTGTGCGCATTGTCTGAGCCTCCATGTCAGTCGCGTGAGACGACTTCGGAGGCGGATTTCGGCCATTTCCCGGCAAAACGCTTCCATAACCTCCCACACCAGTGCACCTCATTTTCAAGTCTATTCCAATCATATGAATTGCTTTTATGATTACCTAGTATCTGTTCCAACCCTCACGGAATTTATTGATAAGTGGAATGTGGAGAAATCGCTGTTCAAAGACGGTCATACTGTAAAATCACGTGACTATTCGTCGTATACACCAGAGAACGAACATCCGCACTCGAGAGTAGGCTGCATAAACAACACAGTACCGATATGTATATTTTATTAGAGGATAAGGAAAACGGATTCTGGAATTGAGGGAGGGTTGTTCAAGGGACATACCGGAAGTTGGGAGCATAGTCGGCCAGCTCTGACGTGTCGACCTCGGCATTCGGATCTACCTTGCCATACACGCGGTCACGACGTGCGTTCTCGTAGTAGATATAAACGCTGAGGACGATGGCTACGACAGTCGAAAAGTAGAAGAGACCACAAGTGACTGCAAAGCCGCGGATGAAGCGGGGTGCATCGGTGTTCGGATAAATGTAAGATCCAAGAATGGAGCCACACTGTCCAATGGACTGCCAAATGGGAATTCCCATTGCTCTCTTAGATTCTGAGCCCATGTTGAACGGGAACCATGCAATTGCAATTCCAATGCAAGTGTAGGTACCCATGGTGACAAGGAAAGTGGCAGCGTACCGCGCAGCGACGTTGGAAGTCTGAGCGACGCAGAGGATACTGTTGATGCCGTTAGTGTGTGGCAAGGTAAACATGTGAAATCTGTCTCACAGGTATCCAGTACCGCCAATGGCTGTAAAGATAATCATGGGAATACCACGATTATAGTAGTGGTCTATGCGGCGACTGTAAACAAGGAACTTATGGCAGTGATGAAAATTGACTCACCGGACACAAAGCTCATTACGCACAGAGACAAACCACCGACAGCATAAGGAGGAACAGCTGAACCACTATATGAGCAAACTCTATCCCCTCAATCGGTATCGAAATAACTTACTTAAAAGCTGCGCATTTGCTGCAGAGTAACCCATCTGGTTTATGATTGTAGGCAAGAAAGAGCCCAGAGCAGATAACGCGCAGTTTGTGCCAAAGTACGTGATACCAGCGCAGTAGATCTTCCAGTCATAGATCGCCATCCGGACATGAGGCCAAGAGAGCGTGCGGGCTGTCTCGGGTGTGCCACCGCGCTTCATGCGAGCAATGGCAAGAGCACGCTCCTCAGCATTGAAATGCTTGGATTCTTCAGGGCGATCGGGCAAGATCCATGGGATGGCAACGCCGATGAGCATGGCAGGGACACCCTCAATGATGAAGAGGAATCGCCAGGGGTTGAACTTGTATTGGATGTGTTGGACGCCATATGCAAGGAGACCACCGAAGGCGCCGGCAACGGACGCGGTTGCCCACCACACACCAATACGCCTACCGATTTCCTCACGAGTGTAGAAATACGCTGAATGACCAAATCAGAAAAGACGAGCCGCTGGGAAAAGGATGAAACTGACTGAAATAGGCAGCAATGTTCGGGCCGAACATGGACTCGAAGAATCCGATGGTGAAGCGGCACATGAAGATGGACCCGAAATTGAACGCCGTCGCCTGAAGTAAGCTGACCAAGCCCCAACCGAAGCAAGCTGTAGCGATCCAGTAATGTTGGTTGAATTTCTTGGCGTAGATAGTGGTTGGATACTGGAAGACGACATAGGCGCTTGTCAAGAAGTATCAGGTCACAGCTTGCATATGAATGGTCCGTCTTACAAATAGAAAGCAGCGCTAAGCCATGCGAAGAGTTGACCCGAAGCATCACCGTTAAGAAGATCTTGAGGCAATCCTTGGAGGCGAGCATTTCCGATGTTGCCGCGATCCAAGTATGCGAAGAGGTAAATTCCCATGAGGGTGGGAACAATCATCCTGTCCATCTGGCAAAGCATGTGCGTTAGAAAGTAGGTGTATTTGCGGTTGTAAGCAGAACAACCTTGCGCACGAGTTTCTTCTCAAATGCAGGATCAGAGGGAATGACAACATCTTCAGGAACATGATCCTTATAATCTGTCTCGCTAGAGGGCTTCTCCATGTCGGGTGCGTGTTCCTTGGATGGCACATTGTCGTCAGACATCGTGAAGATCGTACAAGATACTGTATCAGTTGCTCCGGAGTGCGGGAAAGGTCGCTTTGCCTGAAGGAGGAAAAGGAAGTCGGGAAGCTAGATATTGGATTTTAAGTACGCGGTTGTCGTTCCTGAAAGAGACAGCCACCGCAGCGGCCCGAAAACGAAGCCCGGACCGCAAACATTGTGCCTCCACAGCTTCTGAGGATTGTTGGTCAGGCGCGAAAGCTAAGACACAACACCTCCGCAACGCAAACAAATGGGCGCCCAACAGAAGCTGTCGTCCCATTTCAAATTTGGATGCCGCCCTCGCAGTGTGATGCAGGTCAGGGAAAGCACTGGGCAGGCCCCATGGGGCCCCTTACCTCTACACGTGATGCTTCCGTCGAAAGAGAACAGGGAACCGGCCCGCGGAATCCCGCCGCTGCCCTCCACGGGGCAATGATGGGGGTCGAGAGGCGGATGTGTTGGTTTCGCAGGTCCTTCCCCTCTGGGTTGAGAAGCACGTTCATTCGAACTATTATTAGCATTCAAACGAACAGAGCCCCATCTACTCGAGAGCAACGACGTTGGATTCTTTCTTCTGTGCAATCTTAAAGTAACGCGTCCAGCCGCACTCTGCACTCCACTGAGTGATAGAAGGTTAAATGTATTTCAACCTCAACTCGGACTCCTTGTCTGATAGCAGACTGATCCCTCCCGTCCCTTTGAGGAAAGGCCTGTCGGAGTCGCGCCTCCGCTGCGCAGGTGGAGTTTATGATTTGATGATATCCCAGATGCGGGCTTGGTTCCCCCACTGAGTTAATGACACTATCTTCGCTTGCGTTCAAGACCAGGCTAGATAGCGGAATGAATAAGAGTTTATGCATATGAGGGGCTCGTTGAGCGCAGCTTACTGGGCAGACGACGCTGACAGGTAAACCGGTGATCCTAAGCCCACCATGTTCAACCACATCAACGATGAACCGGAAGAGAGCCACTGATATACAAGGCGAGAGGTTGCGCGACAGACAGACAGTTGATCGGATAATTATATCGAGAACAGGGCTAAACGGCACTCACAGAGGCTTCGACAGCATTCTGAGGTCTGCTTTGGTTTCGCGAGGTATATTCCGGCCTGATATGGATTATTAGGAAGCATATTGGATGACTTTCGGAAGGGAAGAGATAGCAGGATGAACGATATCGATGATGATAATCAGCGAGCAAAGCCTAGAGGCATGGGGGTAGCGCCAGCTTGGCGACCGGTTGACACTGATTTGTGAAACTAGATGAATGGTGGTATTGACTTGCACCAAAGTATCCTGTGTGGTGTACTTAGTCTCGTGTTCGCCGAGAGGAGGTACGGCAGTGCGTATGTTTGTAGAGTTGTCATCATGATAGTCGTGATGTAAAAAAGAGTTTGCCCTTTCAGGGTCCGAAAGTGCTTCCGGAAGCACGGAGGCATGTGTTGCACAATTCCGTTTCTAATTAGTATCAACGAATTCTGTTCATCTCTGTCAACTTGGTGTTATGGTTCTAATACTGGTGCACTCTGAAACCAACAAGAGGACGTCGCCCAGTCAGCGAGGAAATTAAACACAGCGCCAGGGAACCACTCCACAGCCAGCTGTGCTGCTACAATGCCAACAATGCGGGTGCGACATTGCTGTCATCTGATGATCCCACCGAAGTTGAGCGCTAGTCTACCAGTAAGCTCATCAGCCGCTATGCGTTTGTGCGGACGACAGTTGGATCCGCCAGCGTACCAGCGAATCGACCTGTACGCCGGCGCCGGCCAGCGGGAATGGCTATGCAATACCCTGCTGTCTGAAAGCTCGGGCATCCCACATTGCGGACAAGTTGCAGTATCCGCTCGCAGGACTACATGCTAACCGGCATCCTCTCCTGAAAGGAGTATTAGGATTATCTTTTCCAAGTCGACAACCATCATGCTGGCTTTGCTGTCGTCTTTGCTGCTGGGCTCAAGAGGGGAGAGACCGCGTGGGACGTTGGAGAAAGGCCCTAGTGGATATTTGATCACACCGAAGTATGTGTAGATACCGCGGCATTTACTTTGACGTCTTAACACTGGATATTAGTGATGGAACAGCTTGGGACAACTCATATGGTGCATTGTTCACATTAGACCTTGATCGTAGCTCACAGTAATACAGGACTTGGGCTCGGGTATATCCAATATCAAGGGGTCGATACCTCCTACATTTATCAGGATATCACCCAAGTAACGACAACTTCGATGGATATTTTATCTTGCGACACCGGACAAATCTACTACCTATCACGTGGGCGGAACCAAGGCTGTTCGTTTGAGACCCATCTCACAAGTCGGGCAGCTCGCAAGAGGGATCAAACCTGATCCCCAGACTTTGATGATCGACGAGAGCTTTTCTATACCGTATCCTTCAGGCCAGTACAGTGTGTTCCCTCTCTACCCCTGAGTGTGGAACCCTGACTTCCAGAGAAGTGGTGGTGATCAATGAAACACAAGAATGTCAGACCCGAACCTCCCACCGAGTGTCTTCCAAGCCACCGCACCGACATGTAAAATAGTGTCGAACAATACCTCTGGTGTAAGCAGTGGGCGGCGATCGCTTCCAGTGGACGGAGTGGAGGCCCTGGTGGAGAGGGGAGGGCTGAGCGGCACCCTCCAGACGCTAACGGACGGATCGGTATGGGACGGTACTAACGGTCCGCCTTTCTCCGTCATAAAATTTCGCTTGGAAGAGCTGACCTGCCCGCAGGATTCGGCTCCGGCGAAGTACTTTACCCAGGTGTAGACCAGGATTATTCAAATGGCCCTATCACGCATGTGACGACGCATGCGATCGATATTTTCGTCGAGACGGACGATAATTCTGCCTCCTATTTTGTGAGTGATCTGTTCACCTGAAACATGAACTACAACTAAAAGACACATTTCAGCTGGCGAGGGGCATCGCTCCCAAGAACTTGAGGGTAGATGTGAGCATCCAAATTCCAAGACGCCTTAAAGGGAGTGATTGTATGTTTCCTACATGCATTTGCCCCAGCTCATCTATTCTAGACCTCGTGGAGAACAAAACACGAGAAAGTCAGTCGCCGACACTCCCACCAATCATTTCTCGCGCAGCAGCGCCATATATCACTATTCTTCCCACTCAGGCCCACGGTAACACCCTGCCGTCCGCCTCTACCGCGCCGGTTGGCGCAATTGTCGGTGGTGTGGTTGGCGGAGTTGCGGTTCTTGTTCTTATTGCCCTGGTTATTTTCCTGGTCCTCCCCCTTCGCCACGGTGGCAGAGCCGAAGCCACAGCTCGTGAAGAAGAACGAGTAAACCGGCCTGACGTCCCCGTCGCCGACGCCTCTTTCCTCGTAACACCGTTGGCTCTCGCTGCTCTTTCGAGTGCACCCCCGGAGTACAGCGAGTTAGACGTTACACCCGCTTCTTCCTTGTCCCCTTTCAAAACTCGGTTCAGCAGCAGTAACAGCGACCCGTCTATCCCGGACGCGTATAGGTCGAGTTTCAGCACGCTCGCCAGCAGTATGCCGAGTCATTCTAGGACGGCAAGCCACGCCCGGTCCGTGAGCGGGGGAAGCAGTGGTACTGGGATTCTGGATAAGCCGACCCAATCGAACCAGTTCATTCGAAACGGTTCTACCACACTGATGATGCGGGCCGCGCTCTACCCGCCTCGACACCGCTCAACCATGCGGATGTTAGAGCGATGATGCAGGTGCAACCACTCGCCTTCTGCCCTCACCGTGGACAAACGTCAAATACCCCTCCACAACAGTCCTGTATACGAGCGCCAATCCGAAACGGGCTCTCCACACCAGTCTTTGCCGGATACACCCCGCCTCAAAGTAGAAGAGTCACGAGTCGAGGAGCTGCCCGCGCTTCCTAGTGATGGTTATAGTGAAGTTAAAGAACACAACACCGGAACCGAGGCCTGGGATAGTACCGACACTGGCTCAGTGAGGCGATCAGGCGGCTGCAGGCCTGGAGACATAATTCCACGGTATTTCCTGAGTAATGCGACTTGACTGTATATCCTCTTTTTGTACGTTATGGTTCAAATGAGTGAGTACCTATGTTCCTCGATTTCTTGACGATACTCTAATTGTGAAGTATTCACTAGCATGCTACTTGTCTGGTTCTATTCTGTACATGTATGAGTATTCGTTGCACGGATATACAATATTGGTTCACATCGCCTGCTCGGAACTGGTTGAAGAGGTGCACACATACGACAATGAAAAACGGGTAGAACTTGTTCACGAATTCGTACAAATAGGAATGACATTTTCACGTGAACGAAAAGTATTTTGCGGTGTGTCACCTTTACTATGTATTGGCTGAATATTCTGAACGTTGATTGTCGGTGGCTGAGCATGACGGTGGAATGACGTCAGAGGCCTGTCGCTCTCACGTCGCATTCGGTCATCTCGTTACCATATTTGGGCGGCGATCGAGGAGCGATCATGCCTTCGTTTCAAGATCGACAAACGTGGCCGTCATAGCGCTTGTAAACGTATATAAACCTCGATGGATTACCAGCAACTTAACCCATCAAACGCCCTTCTACTTGAGAGATGACTTCCACTACTGAGAAAGTACTTCAAACAGGTGCGCATATATCCTCTTAATCAAGCATATATGCCTCACCCATGTACTAGCTGTCGACTATGCCACGGGTGGGAGCGCCAAAGCCCGTCAGTTAGCAAATTACACTATCGACGTCAAAGGCTGTCCCCTCACGTCCTACTTTGGCGTTCCTCAAGCTGACACGGACACGTCGCTCAAAGCTGGCTCCCGCGGCCCCACGCTGCTCGAGGATTACCACAATAGGGAGAAGATCTCGCACTTTGACCATGAACGGATCCCTGAGCGCGTCGTCCATGCCCGTGGTGCGGCTGCTCACGGCGAGTTCGTCTTGCATACACCCATCCCAGAGCTCACGCATGCGGCTGTACTGAACGATACCTCGCGTCGCACGCCCGTCTTTCTCCGTTTCTCGACCGTTGCAGGCTCCCGCGGGAGTGCGGACACTGTACGCGATGTTCGTGGGTTCGCAGTGCGATTCTACACCGAAGAGGGAAACTGGGACCTTGTGGGGAACAACATTCCTGTATTTTTCATCCAGGATGCGATCAAGTTTCCCGACATCATCCACGCCGTAAACCCCGAGCCGCATAACGAGATCCCCCAAGCCCAGACGGCGCACGACAACGCGTGGGATTTCTTCTCCCTCACGCCAGAGACCTCGCATATGCTCATGTGGATCATGTCCGACCGCGCCATCCCTCGCTCGTTCGCAATGATGAATGGATTCGGGGTACATAGCTTTATCCTCGTCAACGCCGAAGGAAGACGGCACTTTGTCAAATTCCACTGGAAGCCCAGGCTCGGCGTCCATTCGCTGGTCTGGGATGAGGCTCTCAAGCTCTCCGGTCAGGATCCAGATTTCCACAGACATTACGGTTAGTGGGAAGACCGTCCGCGCGCGGGGGAGGGAAATTCTCCGAGTATATCTCCCAGGCGCAGCTGTTCTACAACTCGATGAGCGACGTAGAGCGGGAGCACATCACAAGCGCCTTTTCCTTTGAACTTGGCAAGGTTGATGACACTGGTATCCACGAGCGCATAATCACCCGGCTGGACGAGATCGACCATTCCCTCGCAGCCCGGGTAGCGAAGAACATCGGACAGCCGGTCCGACGGAACACGTGCAAGAACCATGGCATGCGCTCGGCATTCCTCTCCCAAGTGGACATCAAAGAGCAGACGTTCACTGCCAAAGGCCGCAAAGTTGGCATCTTCCTCCAGGACGGGTTTGATACTGCGCCCGTGCTCGCCTTGCAGTCTGCACTCAAGTCCGAGGGCGTGATGGCCATGATCGTCGGTCCGCGCAAGGGCAGTGTCCAATCCGGATCCACGTCTCTCAGCACACAGTTCACATTCGAGACCTGCCGCTCGACACACTTTGACGCAACCTACGTTGCTGGCGGTTCCGGCGAGAACTATTCCAAAGGCTTAAACACGGGCAGGCTGATCCACGCGGTGCGCGAAGCGTACATGCACCAAAAGCCCATTGCCGTTTCCGGCTCGGCGGTCGAGTGGCTCCAACGGGTCGTACTACCCTCCGAGGTGAGCCCGGCGATGGTTGGAGAGGGAAATGTCAAAGTCGAGAACGGTGTTGTCTTCCTTGCAGGTACAGGTGAGAGCGCAGAGTTTGGGAAGACGCTGCTCGCGTTGGTTGCTAAGCATCGCGTGTGAGAGAGGGACGTGAGTGCTGTTGCCGCTTGAGGGGATGCGGGAGTGCGAGTAAAAGCGATACATGTAGCGGTATTCCAGCATGTCTGTGCTCATGACCTTGACATGAATGAACATGTTGTGAGTTGCCTCAATCACACCGATCACAGACACGTGCTGATTCATTCTACGGCAAGTTTACCCAACCCCCGAGAACCGACCAACATGCAAAGAGCTTTGTTTGCGACGTCTAATTTTCAGGTATATCCCATACATACAACCTCATCCACAAGGCACACCGAACACCGGAACATGAGAAAAGCACATCATTGTTTACCCTCCTATTCCCATTCCTCTTGTTCACAGACATTTATGCCTTCGTGCTCCTATTCGCACTCAACTGTTTCTCCAGAGCCAAGATCGGCGCCAGCTGCTCCTCGAGCGCCGCCCCTCCCGCAGGGTCAAACGCAGGCAACGGCTTCCTCGGGATACCCCCGTACCCGCGGAGCTTGGAAAGCATGTACTTGGTCCCACCGATGCCTGTAGCAGCGAGCGCTCCGTCCGCAGCGGCGACGATGTCTTGCAGTTCCTGGGTCTTTGAGGTGAGAGATTTCTCGCTAGCGGCAACTGCGGCTACACTCTGCTTGTAGAGCTCTGCGATGACCGTGGGTGCTACGTTGCCCAGGCCAGTGATGCACCCAGTCGCGCGGCCGAGGATGGACGGGTAGAGGAAATCCGAGTAGCCCGAACCGATCCAGAAGGGCACGTCCTTGCCCGAGCTCCGTGGGTACTGGGCCATGAACGCCGGTTGGGAAGTGATGGTGCTGATACGGTGGAGCTTGCCCATGTTTGCGCAGGTGAGCTTGGCGCCGCAGATGTTCGGGCAGGACTGGGCGAGCTCAAGGATGGTCGTGCTATCTAGGTCGATGCCTGCTGCTGCTACGGGGTCTGGAGGGGTGTTAGGAAGCAGTTTGGGGGGAGCGTGAGGGGGCGCACAGTTGTATATCATGACTGGGATAGGGCTGGCCTTTGCCACGTCGGTAAAATGCTGCTTCAGCGCGGCCTTGTTATTCACGAGCGCGGCCGCGAAGGGCGTGCTGAGGAGGGCGATGACGGCATCTGCGCCTGCCTTGGCAGCTTCGTTACAGAACTGGATGGTTTCCCGTGTGGAGGCGGTAGAGGCGCCGGTGATGATGACGGTGTCGGGGTGGGAGACGTCGAGTGCTGAGCGGGCGGCTTGGACTAGGGCCATGCGCTCGGGGTGGGTGAGGTGGGCGGCTTGAGAGGAGTGAACGAGCGAGTGGAGGGCACAAGTGAGCAAAGTGGCACTCAAATACAGGTTGAATGGACTCACCTTCTCCGTTCGTGCCCGCAATAACGATATCCATGCCTCCATCTGCGACCCACACGCAATGTTTCTTGAACGCCTCAAGATCGAGGTCCTGGTCAACAAAGTCAGGTCAGTATTATTCGGGTGTATGATGCGCCGATACGTGGATGAAAGGAGTTGGAGTGGACTAGTGAATGGATGGTGAATGGACTTACCTCGTTCTGGTCAAAGAAAGTGACGACTGGGCAGTAAGCGCCTGCACGGACTGGGCGGACAGTGGGCATGATGTATGATGTTGATGAGTGAGAGAGAAGGGGTGGGGAGAGTGAGGGGAAAGGACGGGGAGAGTGAGGGGTAATATATGTGTAATGATGGAGGGATGCCGCACCGAATGCCGATGGGGTTGAATGGACGTTGTGTTTCTCGATTACATTATTCTCTTACTCTCATTTTTTTTCCTATTCTTATCGGCTAGGTATTTCCCCTTTGGCGTATTTCCTCGGAATATTGGATATCTCTCTACACCTTTTCCTGATCAAGAACCAAATTCGCCCAATTGGAAGACGAGAACTGCAGACAGCATCCCGGTAGAACGGCAAATCCGGTCCGCCTAGCCGGTGCACGCGATGCTTCCTTCTGGGAGGGATGATCCACACCAGAACACCGGGATACGCTTACCGGGGCGAATGACTCGTCCATCTTCACCAAGGACAAAGGGAACTCGGCATCAGTAGCCCTTTCATCTAGAGGGACCGCCCGCTCCTTCCGGTCCGTAGGAGACAAGGCGGTCAGGGGGGCCTATCAGCAGCAAGGTGGAGTACAATTCAATACACACATTTAGTCCCTCTTCACCTCACCCTCCGACGACGACGACGACGCAGCGACAATGCCCCTCCCAGAATCCCTTCCAGATTGGGACGACCTCCCCCCCGTACCCGGCATGCCAGAAGGCACTGCCTGGCCCGTATGGGGCCCCGACGACCAACTGGGTGCACTCAACCTCCTCACATCGGAGAACACCCTCCTCGCGATCCAGGAAGTAAAGTCTGGGAAAAGGGTGCAGCTCGATTGGAGCTTGGACAAGCCGAAGTGGCCCAGTTTTGATAGGAGGCAGTTTGGACATAGAGTCATGTTCAAGCCGGGCAGTGCGCAGGATGAGGTCCACTATAATACCCAGAGCTCGACGCAGGTGCGTTTCCCCATACGGTGGGGCAGGAGTGCTGAATGCTGACGGGGAACGGAGCACAGTGGGATGGGTTCAAACATATCGCAGACCCGGGAACGAGAGAGTACGTCCCCCGCCTCCCTTCCCCGAACACACCTGACCACGCCGCATAGGTTCTACCAAGGACTCCCGATGGACGACGTCATCTCTGAAAAGGACACGTTAAGGAACGGGATCCATCGTGCGTCCCCCCCACTAGTCCCCCAAGTCCCCGCTAACCCCCCACTTCTCGCAGACTGGGTCGAAGCAGGCGGAATCGCAGGCCGCGGAGTCTTGCTCGACTGGTACCGCTGGCACGCCCTTACCCGCCCTGGTGTCCCCCACCCCGTACCCGTGACGTCCCACGGGATTCCCGTCTCGGAACTCGATGCCGTCGCTGCGTTCCAACACACCGAGCTCCGCCGGGGGGACATCCTCATCGTCCGCAGCGGGTTTACAAAGTGGTACAACGAGGCCGAGGAGGAGGCGCGTATGCGCGGAGTGGCACATAATGGGTTCCATTTTATCGGTGTCAGGCCGGGGAGGGAGACCAAGATGTGGATATGGAACCATCATTTTGCTGCTGTGGCGGGTGATACCGTCGCTTTCGAACGTAAGTCCCCATTCCGCGTGCAACTCAGTTCCCAGCCTAACACGCCCACGTACTAGAATTCCCGATCACAGACCGCTCCCAATGCCTACACAACTACCTCCTCCCGCTCGCCGGCATCCCGATCGGAGAACTCTTCAACCTGGAAGAACTTGCAAAGGCGTGTGAGGAAGAAGCTAGGTGGAGCTTCTTCTTTACTAGTGCGCCGTTAAACGTCCCTGGGGGGGTGGCGAGTAGCCCGAATGCTATTGCCGTACTTTAGGGGCGGGGACCGGGGCGGGGGTTGGGAAGGGAGGGGAGGGGATGCGCCGGTAACGTGAAAGGAACATGAGGAATTTACGCGACGGACGAACATATCAGTACCAGTACTGTGGTTACCAATTGAACAATTGATTGGCAAGTCTTACCCAGCGGGTTTCATCCTCCCCGATGAGTGCACACAATTTGGCCCGAGCGGATGGGAATCCAATCCAATTGATATTCCTGAAATTGCATGAAGCTGGGCGAGCACAGCATTGCTCTACGAAAGTCCTACCTGGGAAGATGAACAGAGGGTAAACTGAGCGCGATTGTGATCGTGAAGGGAAGAAAGGGGGATGTGCTGTCTCGAGCACGTGTGGAGTTACACACCCGCCGGGACGCCTGTCAGTCTCAGATTGCTGTCGGGGACCGCCGGGCCTTGACCACTCGCATGACCTAATGCGAGTATTCGCTCTCTGCATGAGTGGGAGAGGAAAGAGGCAGTTGCCAGAGGTGTAACATGAAGGGAAAAGAGAATCGGTGTATCCCGACCGCGTTGTGTGACCCTGAAGCTTTGTATCCCCACGCCCCAAAGAAACTATAGCTTCGAGGAAAATCTGAGGGCGTTGGGCTTGACTATCGTCTTCCGTCTCGAGAACGCCACGAGGAACAGGCAGCACGGCAAGATTGACAGGAAACGCGCCGGTCGATCCAAGCAAGCAGACGGATTTCGTGAATCTACTGATATTATGAGTATCCTACTTGTTTGACACCCCGGGATTCCGTTAAACTGTTTAGGCAGAAGGGAAACATACCGACAACCCACTGGACCGGATGGATATGTGGGCGAATTGTCCGATATAATACCATATTGCAAAGCCTTCCGGTGGACCATGAGTTGCCATAGCGCTGAGCATGCACACGATATGAGTGAATTATCCCTCCCATGCCTCGGTATCGCTCGCTCCAGGGCGAACACTTCTGGACAGGATCACGTGGGCCATGGAGTACAACAATGGTTCGAATTTTACTTCTTCCAGGCCCTACAATGGCAATCAACCCGAAATCACAAGCCACATGCCGATCTTCGTTTTCTCTGCTCGTGATCCTCATTCATTCTCTTACCTTACAGGATGGCAATAGCGTTTGGCGTACTAGCCACACCTCCGGGAACGTTGATCGGCGCGCTAGTGAAGAAGAAGCTCCACCGTTTTTGTTCCTCGCAAACCTTTGCAAGCTCTTCGAGGTTGAAGAGCTCGCCGATGGGGATACCGGCGAGGGGGATGAGCCATTGGTGAAGGGAGTTCTGATCACGTGCAACGGGGCATGCTGGAGACGGTGTCAACAAGGTTGGCGAGGGACGTTGTAAGGAACAGGCTGACGCACTCTCGAAGCCGACCGCATCACCTGCCACTGCAGCGAAATGATGGTTCCAGATCCACTCCTTGCTTTCCTGACCGGGTGCGACACCGATGAACTTGAAGTCATTCCCGCTCACGAGAGTCTTACGATCCTCATCCTTGGCCTGGTTGTACCACTGGACGAACCCACAACGCACCAAGAGAATGTCGCCAGGCTTGATCTCCGTGCCCTGAAAGGCGGCGGTGGCGTCGAGCTCGGAGACAGGGATGGCATAAGACTGGCAGGGGTTGGGAAGGGTCTGACCAGGATGCTCGTGCATCCACCAGCGGGCCCAGTCAAGCAGGATCCCACGGCCGGCAATACCTCCGGCTTCAACCCAGTCTGTGTGCGGGTAAGCACGTACGTGCGGAAGAGAGCTAGGAAATGCGCACAGTGGATCCCGTTACGGGTGGGCTCCTTGCCGTCCTTGTAGGGTGCCATGTCCATGCCCTGGTAGAACCTGTCCCGATCTGATCAGCAATAGAAGGATTGATAGATATGGTCGATATGCGCACTTGAGCGTTGGCGGGTGGGCAATATGCCTGAACCCATCCCACTGGCTGGAGCACTGGGTGTTGTAGTGCACGATATCCTGGGTGCTCCACGGCTTGAACGTGATCTCGTGGGCGAACTGTTGACGTCCAAAGCTGGGCCACTTAGGTACGTCCATCGGGAGATCGAGTTGCACACGCAGGCCTGTCTTGATCTCCCGGGCGGCAAGGACGGTGTTCTCCGGGGTGAGGAGGTTGAGTGCGCCCAGGGTGTCATCCTTTCCCCAGAGTGCCCAGGCTGTACCTGCCGGCATACCCTCGACGGCGGGAATGTCCTTCCAATCTGGCAGAGTTGCAGGGCGAGGCATATTAGTTATTCGAATAGAATCAATGATGAGGAGCAGCTCGTCGGTGCAATGATACTGCCAGGCTTGAACCCTTATATTGACTGTTGTCCTTCGGAGTTGTTGCAATAATTCGACAGCACGGCCCGCCGATCATCCCGATCACTTGATTTCCTATATCTTAAAGTTGATGTCCGAAACAGGCACATTAGACGCATTTAGAGGCATGTTCATGTAAGAAGCATCTGAAGTTGTGTGGGTTGGTATGGAGGTAGTAACATGATGAGCGCCGGTCAACAACGGTCCGCCCTCCACGACACAGGGACGGCAAAAAGTGCTTAATTTCAGTGCTCAAGAACTGCGTCTCAGGGCCTGATTACTAGAACTAGGTGTGCTGTATTAGGGATGATAAAGAGCCCCGGGCAGTATTAATGAAAAGTGCTATTAAAAAGAGTTTTATCGTCGGTTTCAGTGCTTTACAATTATTGATAGGTTTATTGATCCGGTCTGATATAACCAATCACTCTCTCATTGTTTCCACTAGCACCACCCTTCCTAAGCTCAGAAGCCTTCTCTCCGGTCCTGGTCTTGTGTCAGTAGGTTATTTTCGAAGGGAGTACATCACTTACATGTGCATATATCTTGCTCACCAGATGCCGGAGCATGCTGAATCAGGTACCAGAGAAGGGGTGGTGTGGGAGGGGGGAGGAGGGCCAGGAGGGTGAGAGGACAGATGCAG
>NW_024467208.1:999118-1039873 GCF_000292625.1 Dacryopinax primogenitus | reverse complement strand
TCAACAACGGTCCGCCCTCCACGACACAGGGACGGCAAAAAGTGCTTAATTTCAGTGCTCAAGAACTGCGTCTCAGGGCCTGATTACTAGAACTAGGTGTGCTGTATTAGGGATGATAAAGAGCCCCGGGCAGTATTAATGAAAAGTGCTATTAAAAAGAGTTTTATCGTCGGTTTCAGTGCTTTACAATTATTGATAGGTTTATTGATCCGGTCTGATATAACCAATCACTCTCTCATTGTTTCCACTAGCACCACCCTTCCTAAGCTCAGAAGCCTTCTCTCCGGTCCTGGTCTTGTGTCAGTAGGTTATTTTCGAAGGGAGTACATCACTTACATGTGCATATATCTTGCTCACCAGATGCCGGAGCATGCTGAATCAGGTACCAGAGAAGGGGTGGTGTGGGAGGGGGGAGGAGGGCCAGGAGGGTGAGAGGACAGATGCAGTGGTGGGTGGTGGTGGTGGTGGTGGTGTCGAAGGAGGAACCGGAGGTGAATTTAATCCGATGGACCACGGTAGGACCCTTGGTGGCAGTGGAGAAGGGTCCATAAGCATGGATTCAGACGTGCTTAATTTCATCCCATGAACAGAATCCGCACTTGAAGTGCTGAATTCTTACTTTTAAGTACTCTCCGGGCTGAAACCAGGACCCTTTTCCGCGTCCAGTGCGAGGGTCCTGAGCAAAGTAATATTCACTGCGTGTTGACCCAAAATGCAATAGGGCATGGCAGGGTATTTTGGGTATTTGCAGGGAACTTTCCTAGCCGGAACGTGCTTCTTTTTCCAGGAGTCTGAGCAACACATGGTGATTGGATGTCCAAGCGGTGTTATAGTGATCGGTTGCTACCCCTTGTTACATAGGCATGACACCTGTGTGGGCATCAACATATATCCTCCTATGTAGTATGGAACAGATATATAGATATATGTATTATAGTTTATCTGATCACATGCAAACATTCAGCATTGTTCGAATCTTTTCGTTTGACCAACACTAAGCAGTTTCACAAACAATGTGCTCCTCCTAGGTAGGTCCTTCTGACATCGTAGCATAGCATAGGTCATCTGAATGATACCGCAGCCCTCGATTCAAATCACCATTACTCGTAAAGCACTCAGATTCAATAAGACCCAGTAAAGGCACCAACCAGTGCAGGACCCTATCCTGCCCAAAGGTGAGAGGATATAAAGCTTGGAAACAAACTTCAAGCAGGTCATCACACATTCTTTTCCACCAGACAGCAATTCACCGCACAAGTTCCCCACCATACTTTGTGCCCTCATCAACACCAAGATGCTTTTCTCCAAGGTTGTTCTTATGTTGTCGACACTCTTTGTCACTTTATTGGCCACTGCTCACCCAGACCCGCCCAGTCAAAGAGAGCACGGCTCCAACGCTCTATCCCTACGGGACATTTCTACAGCCGACCTAATTGACGACATTTACTCTTCCTTCGATGACTTCGAAGGATCAGATCATCTCATAGGACGGCAACAACCGGTGGTATGTTTTCACTCTTGCCTGTCTGTATAGAGAACTGCTCAAAAAGTGGAAAAATCAGAAGGGAAGCAGAGTCGAGCTCACTGACAACCCAAGCAAGAAAGGCATTGTCGAGGATGTCCGTCTTAAAACATCTGGGGAACAGGTCAATTCTTTTTGTTGCTCTCATCACTAAACTTGTACTGACCTCTTCTGTCCAGACCTTTCGTGTAACATGGGACGATGATGTTAAGCATCCCGGTTATTACAAGGGCGGCAAACTCACTGTCATCTGAAGTTGTAAAACATGGTCAGCAAAGCTGTCTTGGTAGTACAAAGATGTATTTAAGAAAAGCAAATAGGTGTATGTGACTGTGAGCTTAGTCGGATATGGAACCCGTTCATGTTTGCTCGCTGGAGCCCAGATGTGACAGACTGAATGTGTCGAATATGTCAGATGCAGTTGTCGCAGTGGACCCGGGGGGATGGGGGTTGGGATGAGTGGCCTACGTCTCGACTTCTGGAAGCGTGGGAGTGGTACTGTGAACCAGCGTGCCGTCGAGCGGTTCAACATCCAGCTGCAGGATATTGTACAGTCGCCTCAGAGTCTCCCTGACTGAGGACACTCACAACAAATGTGCAGTTTGCTCCGCCGCAATTAGCAAGACAGTACTGGGTCATGTCAACAGGGTTATCAAGCAGAATGTCTTCCATACTAAACCCATGAATCGCCGGGGTTATACCCACAAGGTTTGCCCATCTATTATGTATGGTAAACGTAGTGGTATGATTTGTTGCACGTATCATGGATGCTCGTTCAATTACGTTTTGGACGTCCACATACTCGTGTACTACCCTACTCAGGTGTTACAAAGATTACAATAAAATCTCATGATATCGTGTGGTCATCCGTATTTTAAGGGGTGTAGCGGAACATGGGGGCATGATCCGCGAGCTCAGAGACGTCTACCGCGGCGTGCCTGTCCGCATACCCGTACTTCTTGTCCCTGCGCTTGTTCTCCATGCGGCAGTAAACAGTAAGGATGAGAGCGAGGATAGTAGAGAGGTAAGCAAAGCCACAGGTCACGCCAAAACCTGTTAGGTAGCGTGGGCCTTGTGTCAGGGGGTAGATGTTTGAACCAAGAATAGAGCCACACTGCCCAATGGCTTGGTACATGGCATTACCCATTGCTCTCTTACTTTCTGAGCCCATGTTGTACGGAAACCATGCAATACAGAGACCAATGGTGGTGTATGTGGAGATGCAGATGAGGAATGTGGCAAAGTAGCGCACATGGATGTTGCTTTCCACGCAAAGCATGATCAAGTAGCCAGTCCCACCAATAAACGTTGAGAAGATCATCGGGATACCGCGGGATTGATAATGATCTGAGCCGAAGGTGGTGAGGATCAGAACGACGGCACCGACAGTATAGGGGGGGACGGTGAGGAGCTGGGCCTGTGCGGCACTGTATCCCATAGAAGCGATGATGGTGGGCAGGAATGCGCCGAGAGCTGCAGCGGCACAGTTGGCGCCAAAGTAGATAGTGCCGGCAACGTACGTCTTCCAGTCAAGGGCTGCCATGCGAACATGCTTCCAGTTCAGAGATCCTGCTTCTTCCTTGAGCGCACCACGGGACATGCGGAGGATTGCGAGCTTCCGCTCGTCGTCGTTGAGGTACTTGGTCTTCTCCGGGCGGTTAGGGAGGACCTTCATGGCGACAAGACCGAAGAAGGCAGCTGGGATACCCTCAATGATAAACAGGAGGCGCCAGTTATGAATGCTGCCATGGATATTTTGGACACCGAACGCTGGAGGTCTATTCAGACAATGATTAACGCGAAAGGAAAACAAAACGGACCGATCAAGCCACCAAAAGCACCAGCGACGTTGGCGCATGAGAACCAGATACCAAGGCGCTTTCCAATTTCTTCACGGGTGTAGAAGTAGGTCCAGTAGATGCACATGTTGGGGGAGAACATAGCCTCGAAAATGCCGATGAAGATGCGGCACATGAACAGGGAGGCGAAATTGAATGCCAGAGCCTGCATCGCGCAGACGAAGCCCCAGCCAAAGGCAGCACCACCAAGCCAAAGATGCAGAGGTGCCTTCTTGGCACCTAGGACACCAGGGAATTGACCGAAGACGTATGCGCTTGAGAGAGTCAGACAGTGCCATTCGCAATCACAGAGACAGCTCACAAGTAGAAACCAGAGTTGATCCATGCGAAAAGTTGGCCAGTGGGATCGCCACCAAGGACGTCTTGCGGCAGTCCTTGCAGACGAGCATTACCCTGATAAAGTCATGAGCTAAGAAGACATTGGAATGTGGCCACGTGTCATACCAGGTTCGTGCGGTCGAGGTAGCCGCATACGTACATGCACATGAGAAGGGGAATCATGATGAAATCGAACTACAGAATATACATCAGCTTCTACCGTGCGACGACCGTTGTAAGAACGCACCTTGCGGATAAGTTTCCTTTCGGACTCAACGTCTATGGGCTCCGAGGTCTCGGGGACATGCTGCTCTTCGAACGAGGTAGAACCCTTCTCGTCGGCAATCTCCAACTCTTTATGCTCAGACGCGGACATCGTGAATGAACTTGAAGGTCGTGCAGGAAGGAGTAAAATAGGGAAGAAGTTGGAAAGAAGTGGTGGGGGGAGAATGAAGCTCAAGCCCAACGAAGGAGAAAATGCAAGTGCGGGGAGGGGGATTATATACCAGACCAGCTCGGTGGAAACGACATGGTTTGACTTTGAGAATATTACCCCGCGGGTCCGCAGGCGAGCGGCGTCAAAACTTGTCTGTGAAGTGCGACCCCACTCAGGGCTGATTGGGGCCACGCTCGCCCTGGATTGTCCGTCCTTGTCTCATTCTATCCCCCTCTGGCGGGCATCTAATAGTAAACAACTCCGGCGCGGGGCTGAACACACTTGGCGGGTGGAGAATAAAATAACTCGCCATCACGAGCGTTGTCAGCGACCGGATGGGGATGCTTAGGCACGGACTTGCCGCTCAATCTGTCCGGACCATCACGAAACACGTGGACCCGTTGGTGGGGTCTTCCCATGAGCCCAACTTACCGCCGGCACGGTTGAATCTACCCGTCCTTGGTCATGTTCTCAATGAACAGCGGTGGTATCAGGCGACTTTTCTCTGCATCGTCGGCCCGCTCAACGACCGCCGTCAAATTTTTGCCTCGAAAAGGCGCAACGGAATCAGAGGACCGGTCCGAGTGCTCCAAATAGCTTTAAGGCTACCAAGGCAACCCTATTGGTTGACTGAATAGGGGATAGGGCTAATCGAGATTTTACACAGTTTGCGGGCAGATGGCGGTCCGCCAGGCGGGGCGCCTCACCCCTGCTTGGCGCATTCCAACGATAACGTCGCACCGGGCGCGCCGCGGCGGAGCCTACTCACCCCGTGGCTCCAACTCGAAGTACATGGAAGCCAATTCACAATCGCCCTTCATGCTTCGTGGAACTGTCACTCTGCGACTCACCGCGCTCCGGGCGGCCCCAAATGAATACAACACCGTGGGTCAACATAGACTCATGCCCTTCCTGCTCTTCGGAGCTGATATATGGCGGCGCTTCGCTTACTATGTATATGACTCGCCACGTCACTCCGCTGGAGGTACGTCATCGAACCACAGAGACAGGGATTTGCTGGCGTTTGGCGTGCTCAACAGCGGATACTTGAAAGAAGCCAGCAATGCACCTTGATGCTTGCCACGGTTATGTCACGTGTTGAGCACCTTTCCATTTCCTCTGCTTTACGCTCCTTTCCCTCCGACTTGATCGTAATATTATCTCTCTCTCCTACCGACCTCATTTCGTCCTTTTCTCAATGGGTTTCAGAGCGGAAGATGGGATAAGCTCCACAATGGCTCACTATTAGTACTTGGCGTACGTTGACGTGACTGGTTTACGTACGTTGTCGCGGCGAACTCGGGACCCTTCCCCCCGGGAAAACAAGGAACCTAACACTGACAGTTCATATCTAACATGTGCAGGAAGTGCATAGAAGAGTGCATTGCACTTTACCCTCTACCATCACAAGAGTAAACCAAGATGGCCAGATTGTTGCTCATCGGATCCTCTCTACTGCTTGCTATCCTCTTCGTTCTGTGGTATCGAAAAGTACGACTGAGTCCACGAAGTGATGCGCCTCCAATGGTCCCCTACATTATCCCTTGGGTGGGATCATCAATCGCGATGGCACGGGATCCCGACAAGTTCTTCGCAAATGCAACGTAAGGAATATGTATCCAGGGGTAATCGTATGTGACCGACGTTGATACAGTGCAAAATATGGGAGTGTCTTCGGCGTACAAGCTGTCGGATTCTATCGCTATTTTGTCACGCATCCTACGGTATCTTGAATCGGCTGCATCCAATGCTGGGGACTGACGGGCATCTACCCCAGCTAGCCAAGCAGATCCACAAGATGTCGAAAGTGCGTAAACATTCCATGCATCGTTTGATAGTGTCCTGACTCTTGGCGCAGCAATTCGTCTTTACCCCGTACCGCATTCATCTTTCCAACAAGGTGTTCGGGATGGAGAAGTCAACATTGGAAGGAACGCCGTTCTTCGAGCAGGAGTTCTTTGATACGGTGCATAGGTGTGCATGATCACACACACCTGCATGGTTATCCTCTGATACCTGTGGCAGATTGTTGGCTCCCAACGAGATTTTAAAGAAGATTGTACCCACGTACGCGAAATACGCCTCGCAGGAGGTTGCGTTATACCTTCCATCGTCCTCCCCAGTTCCTGCACGCGATCTTCTTTACAAAATGCTCTTTCGGGCATCTTCGTTCGCGTTTTTTGGCCCTACCTTTGACGCCGATGGATGCGTCGACGACTTCGTCGCTTTTGACAAAGCGCTCCCTTTGAGAATGCTCAATGTATTCTGGCCGTTGACGATCCCTGGCCAACAGGCGTGGGACGGGATCATGAAGCACATGCGAAACTACGTCGAGAACACCGGGGCGAAAGGTGGCGATTACATGGAATACATGGCGGATCACGCGCGGACGCACAACGTGGACCATGAGATCCCAGCGTTGGCCCTCACCCTGCTCTGGGCATTGGAGGCAAATGCACCTCTCGCGGCGTACTGGGCGATCGTGCTCACCCTGTTCCATGAGGATGGGCTGAAGCCGCTATACACCGAAGTTGACGCAGAGCGGGCTGCTTGGGAGGGTGCAAACCCAACCCTGTCAGTCGTCAAGAACCCCGACTTCTTCGTGGCTCAAGCCAACCTGCCCCTTTTATCTGCCACGATCCAGGAGACGCTTCGATACACCGCTTCCTCTTTCTCTATACGCCGCGTAGTGGAGCCTACGACACTCGGTGGGTACAACTTCCAGATCGGCGAGGAGCTTGTCGTGAATGGCCGCAGCTCACAGACGGACGGCCAGTACTATCCCAATGCGGACACATTTGAACCCACTCGCTTCCTCGTCTCATCGGACCAAGCACCGATCGGCAAGGAAAAAGAAAAGCTGGTTAACTCACCAGCATTCACTGCTCACTTTGGTGGCGGGGTCTCAATGTGCGAGGGACGACATTTCGCTCAGACGGAACTCAAAGTGTTCATCGTACTAATGCTCACACATCTTGATATCAGCCTGGCCCCTGGTGCAAAGCCTGGTGATGTGGTCTTGGATGCTACTAGAATCGGATTGGGTGTGATTCACCCGAAAGGCGACGTGATGTTAGTGGCCAGGAAAAGGCACGTTTAGATCACAGAACGAGGATGGATCTGTCTTGTTCTTATGGTTTTCTTTCTCAATCAGATACATTTAATTATCCACTACTGAAGAATTCCAAACATTCTCTGTTGTCATAAGATTACATTTGTATGGTAATAGATGGTGGTATCTATAATTTGTGCACGAGTAAGTGGACAGGCGGCATCGTGGTTTCCGGTACAACGTTCAAATTTCCCATCATACATTTACATTTCATCTAGTTGATGAATGTGTTATCCACTTGGTTGTCGAGATTGGATAGAGGGATTAGGCGAGCTCAGAGGTCGAGGTCCAATCGCGCGTTTTCCCGACCTTGAAGGAGTCGACCTGAAACTCTTACCTCTCCCAGTTGGAGGTGGGGATGCCGTTATGTCTTCTCGTCCTTGATGTACAGTGGAGATAGGAGCTGGAAAAGGACGGATATGGGTGGCGGCCGAGGGCGGTGGGTTCGTTGGTGCCGTTCGTTGGGGGATACGCGCAGGAACCGCAGCTGCTCTTTCGGGGATCACAGGCAGGGAAGGTATAGGTGTTTCGTCGGGGATCGAGCGGGGTGCAGGAGACGCATTCCCAATAAACAACATGTTATGGGGATTTGGAGGTTGAGCAGGTACAGCAGGCTGCAAACGAATGTTGTTCTTATTGTCGGGTACATGTTTGAGAGATGTCGACCTCATTCGCCCTGGTAGCCTGATTGAAGAGATAATAGAGCTAAAAGATGATACAGACGGGTTGGTGGGGTTTCTTGTAGGTGGAACTTCTCCGGAGGATGTAGAAAGGCTGGGCCAGCGTCGTATCCCGTCCTCGTCCTTCACCGGTGACTGAGCTGGGGATGGCAGCTCCGATGGTGGGTTAACAGAGTGCGCATAACGGTCAGGAGCCGAATGATCTACATTCAGGAATCAGTGGGTTTTCGAGATGTACTCCAGGTCACAGCTCACGGAGATAAGGAGATCGTGATGCAGGGGCCATAGTAGGAAGGATGAAAGGTGTGGGTTCCTTGGGATCTCTTTTCGGATGGAACAAGCATAAACGCTTTCCATCAGGCCCCGGTGATACACCAGATGGGGGTAAAGGCGCGGCATATTCTACACCAGGGGGGACTTTTGTGCGACTTCTTACGCACAGGGAAATGACGAGAACAACGAGTGCCAACGTGATTACGGCACCCACCACGATGCCAGCAATTTGATTTTTGCTAAGTGTCCCGCCTGACGAGCCTGAGGAGGCGACAGGAGCAGAACCTGAGAAGGGCAATCCAGGGGGCAAAGCTGCAGATGTCGGAATCCCAAGGAGACCAATAACAGTTGTGCTGACCATTGGTATTGACAAAGACTGTGTATTCGACTGTACAACGCCGTCTCCTAGAGTGATGGTTCAATCATTGCTGCGTGCTTGATGGCCAACTATACCTTGTACAACGAAGCTGTCAACTGTGATTTGACCAAATGACCCAGAGCGTGGATCCATCAAATTGCAGATTGAAACATTGTGAATGTCGTTGGACAAGCCGTTCGCCGAGTAGAGCAATACGGAGGTATTGCTGCTTAACTCCGATAATGCCAAGGTGTCGACCACAATATAATCCGTCGTTATCCCTTTGTAATAGTGACAGTCCACACACAGGCCAAGAATTCCACCCTGACTGGTCTTGACCCCATACCACTCGAAGCCCGTCCTACCGAAGCGATTAAGTACTGGCTCGCCTTTCAGTCTTTGCAGGCTTACCCCGGCTCTGGAAAGCAAGTCAGCATTGCTCATGAATGCCTACGTGGACTTGGCGACGTACTTGGAAATGTGAATACTACGGTCGCATTGGCGTTCAAGCTACTTGAAGGCACTGAAAAGTGATACGTGTTATCATACAAGTCCCGACCGGGGTCCGTTGCAATGCCCCAGGCTGATGGCGGCTCGTAGTCCACCCAGGAGCTTGAGTCGTCTATCCACATGCCGCCTGGCACTTCCAGAGCCGAAGGCATGTTGCCAAAGACAATCGGTACAATTACAGATTGGACGAAGAGCAGAGCAAGGGGTAGTCAGTTGCATTCCATCGTCGAGCGTAGGATGTCAAGCCTTGACGGAGATGGTCAGCACTTGGGCGGGAGGACATTTGCATTTGCGGCGAGGCAGTGCGATCAAAGGCGATGCGAAGAACCCGATTCCTTGCGACACCAAACGAGGTCCAAATATAAAGGGTCCTACAATTGCCCCTGAAAGCAATTAATTCAAAGGCACAATATTGTAATGAGGAAAAAAAAGGTACTTATTCGATGTGCTTTAATTTGACAAGTATTTCTTTTTGATCAGATTGCTATCAGGCCGTGCAAGACACGTAAATTGACAAGGATGCATGGTCATCAAACACTAAATACTCACAATGACATATCTCGTTAAGCTTGCGTATCAGAACCTCTGCAGGCTTGTGAACACCCGCGTCCCCTGCATCGCTTTCTGTACAAACATTTCTCCTGCACTTCTTTTACATCTGATGAACTTCCATAACGAATGTTAGGGTTTGTGCGTAATTTATACTCATCGGTCACCGATCTCATCCGTCTTGCTCCTTTTGCCAGTCCTCCCGGACCGACGTTCTGCCTCTCCTCTTCCAACCCTCCAAACCATCGCTACGGGCGGAACAAGTGACTTTGGAAAGAGCGAGAATAACTCTGCCGCATACTTCGGTCTTGATCAGTAACATGTATGGGGCTTTGGTTGCCGAAATCCAGGACTTGACAGCAACGACCCCGAGGATGGCTCTTTGTTACGTAAAACATGCGGCATGCTCACCTTCGCAACTTCTCATCGGACTCTGCGCACTATATAATTTTGGAGTAGACATCTTGATTTCCTGACCTGGGGGCTCGGGTATGTCCTGACATGGTTCTGGAAGACTCTATGCTGGCTGTGCTTGCCGCGAACTTAGGAGAAAAAATATGACGCTGCCTTCCCCGTCTTCAGCCGGCACAAACTGCTCGAAACGCGCAAGGCCATATATAAAGGCTCTATACACGGTCTAGTTGGAGCATCAATTTACACGAGAATCCTGTCTATACACCGTCAAACAAGCTCAAAGCCATGCTCGCTTTCCCCACCCTCATTTCAGCCCTTTCTCTGGTCATCGGCTCCTACGCCGCTCCTCTGATCGTTGGCACTGTCACCTGCGAACGTGAGCACAGTTCGCTTCACTTCATAGATCCTCGGCTCATGCTTTCTTGAGCATACGCATCTGGTGCGCTGGATTACAGCACGCATGCCACTGCACCGCTCGGCGGTTATCGTACCACCCTCAACACCCAGCAAGAGCTGACTGTCAGCGTTAAGGATGCAGCATGCGGAACAGGCATCGCCCCCGTGTTCGAGTTCCAAACGTGCAACTCGACACTCATGGGATACGAGCAGAGCCCCACCTTGCATTATGGTATACATCATGTGACTCTGACCTGGTATGGACTGAACTAATTGTGCATGCAGGACATTTGAAGGAGATCGGTACGGGTCAGTGCGTGACTTTGGGCTCCGGCAACGTTCTCAGCCTGGAAGACTGCTACTATTCGGATGATTCCGGACAAGTGCTCCAATACTTCGCTTTTGGCAGCCCGTCCAACGCGGGCCTGCTCACTCTGGTGCGGGGCGTGTACAACGGGATGAACCCGCTTGGTTGGGATCTGGTGCCGACCGCCCCGCCCAGCCCGTTAGCCGATTTCACTGTGACGCTGACGACACCTAGCGGAACTCCACAGAATGTGCTCTACTTGGACAGTGCCTCCACTTGCCACTGATCTGCCCGATCCTTTGTTTTCTTTATCACGGACAATGCCCAGAGCTGGAGCCTTATGCTCCAACACAAGGACTGGATAGTGTTTCTTCACTGGCAATGTATCACGTTCATTAGTATTGACAAGTGCATTCCGCATATTGGTCCCGATATGGGGAGCAAACATCAGTTATACAGTGGTCCGAGGATTGGACTTTGTGAGTTGGTCGTACATGATAGCGTATCTAGAATTATTGCAGGAAGGGGAGAAAAAGCTGAGTGCCCAGTTGTGGCGTTCAAAATGCCCGGAGAAATCATTACTGTTGCAAATCTTGAAGAAGGCTGAACAGGGAAAAGCACAACGCGCGTGTTACAGACGCATAGGGTAGCAGGAGAACGTGAAGTCGTTATTATATGGCATGATTACGGACCACCGAGGAAGGAGAGTGCTTCGAGGAGTTCCTTCTTGGCTGTGGCAACGTCCTCGAAACTGAGTGCGGAGATGGCGTAGGACGCGTGTTTCTTTGCCTGGCTCATCGCGTAGAAGTCTGGCACTGGCGGAGGTACTGGAGCAGAAGGCGCCAAGGCAGGTGCTGAAGGAAGGAGAGAAGAGGGGCGCCCCGAAACAGATGTACCGTTCCAGACTGGCGCGGAGGGGGTAATCGGTGTGCCTTTGGCAGCCGGGGCATGGCCGGGCAGAGGTTTGTACTGATGACCCATGTCGGGGGATGGGTTGCGCGAGCTGGTGCTGCTGTCTGGAAGAGGAAACTGAGCGCCACGAGACGGCGAATTCTGCAAGCTCTGGCTGGGACGGGAAAGCGTGGCGGAAGGGGGAGCAAGGAAGGACCTGTCGATCGGCTCGCTCGAACTGCCACTCCCACGCCGTTCTCTTGCAGAAGTAAGAGCAACTGTGGGGGGTCCACCACGTCGAAGCAGGCTATTTCGTGAATCACGTGTGCCAGTTGGTGTTGCCATCGCAGGACCGTTCTCCGGGGTGATTGGTGTTCGGCCATTCGTGACGCTGGACCTTCTCTCTAGGCCTTGGCCCTGGACAATCGAGGCACTTCCATTGTCCTTCCTGCTCACAGGTGTCCACCCCGACGGTGGACCAACCGGAGTAGAGCCGGAGTTGCTCCGCCCACGAATGTGATGTACGTTGGTATCAATGGTTGGCGGACCTCTATCCTGCCTGTCCTGTGAAGGTCGGCGCTCATGCTGAGCCATCGGAATGGTGGATGGAATAATGCATGAACTCTCTCTGCTTGACGCGGGCGTGTCAATCGATACGGTCGGCGGCGGTACACCTGTTGTGATCGAGGGTCGTAAGGGGAGTCCGTTCCGAGGAGGTGAATTACTACTGCTCCGACGTGGCTGGGTCTCCTTCAAAGGAGGGCTTGGTTCATCATCGAAAACGGAGGGCAGTGTTTCTAACTTGTCCCGTGGGGTGGGAAGGATATTCACCGGCTTAGGCGGCGACAAGCGCGGAGGTACGCTGGCAATGTTGGGTGTGACAGTTGGCGTCCGAAGGTCCGGCATGCCAGGCGTCTCTTGGCGTTCGTCGATGGGGGACATAGGCGCCGGGTCGTTGAGGTCCTCTGAGCCACCAGCAGTGCTCTCTGTGAAGCGAACGCGACGAACATTGGGATTGGTAGGCGGCTGCGTGCCATAGCTGGATGAACCAGGCGCGCTTGAGATGCGCGACGGCTGTGTGGGCGGAGAAGGTGGTGGCAGTGGGCGTTGCTGCTGTGCAAAGAAGTGCTTGCCGTCCACAAACGCCGTCCCCGGAGTAGACACTGTGCTCCAATACCCGCCATCACTCTCCCCTCCCTCGTCATCTCCCTTGTCTCCTGCGTGACCAGTGCTAGTGGCTCGAACGCCCTGGCCCGAAGCAGGAGTCGGGCTTTCCTGGGGCCAGTGCGTGCCTTCTCGCCTCCTCTCGTCTGTATAATCCGGCCCTGGGGTGGCGACTGTGCTCCACGCACTAGGGGTATGCGGGATTGTGCCTGCTCTTGGAGGGGAGATGTTGCCTGATGTGAACGGCGTCTGTCCATCAGCGGCGGTATCCGGGAAACCGGCAGCACCTGAGAAAGGGTGTTCGGATATTGGCGAGTTGTCGCCTCCTGCTGGACCAGCCAGCGGGACACGACCCTCACGCAGCGCTTTCGCGATATCAGACGCCTTCCACTTGGCGTACTTGATCTTCTCAGCCTAGGAAGGACAGTGAGCGACGTGTATGAGGAGAACCGGAAGAAGTGTAGAGGTACGCACCACGTCACGCTCTCGATCGAAGATGGCGAGGAGTTGCATGAAATTAGCAGCAGCAAGGAATTTCTTTGCCGTCAGCCTGTCATTGAAGTCGTGTGAGATATATGCGACAGAATCAGGAATGATGAGACGTACTTTGTAGCGGCACCTGTGCGATCCTCGTTATCTGCACTGCCAAATATATGCTCCGCGAACTGCCCGATCCTCTCACACGCAACATCCGTATCGCTGATAGCTTTCTCTCCTGCCAGTGCACTTTTACTCTGTGTGATCGTCAGATAGGCGTGTCAGGCTGTACAATATAAATCACGCACCGATTCAAGATACTTGACAATCAGGTCGATGTAGTGCTTGGCTTCTGCGTCGTGCGATTTCGCAAGAGGCAAGCCCAGCCGGGCAGCGTTGTACAAACCTGTATCACATCAGCGCCGTTTCCGTCCGTCGAGTCAATAACACGGACACCAGTATGCAACTACAGGATCGGCAGTCTTGACCTCGGCGGCTCTCTGAACAAAGGGCGCGATGGGCTTGAGACTCGTGGGGCACGCCGCGGATGATGGGATGTTGGCGGGAAGCATGGCTTTAGGCGGCATCAGCGCCGGGTTAAGTGTTATTTGTATGCAGCGTATATGGGTGTGAAATGTTCGTCTGAGGGCGGCGAAGGAGGTCTAGCGTGTTGATTATACGATGTGAGGGGTATTTATGAGGGATGAAAAGGATGACGAACCGAAGTGGTCACAAGGGGTGAAACTGAGGGTAATCCGGAGCAGGTGGTCAATGTCGGGCGGTACCCGGAAGGCGCACAGCGGCTATGGGTATCGCTTTGATTACCTCCTGTCTGATATCTCTCTCTCTCTCTAGTTGGTCGTTGTTGTCCAAATATTATCGGTGTATCGATAAGCGAATGACGACGAAGAGATGGTGGTGAAGAGGACAGTTTTGAATTGAATACCCTCTGTGCAAATATTCATCACAGGCGCCCATGTCACTGCCCAGCGGCTATGCTTCACTGCAAGGGAATGTCGCCTTTTCTCTTCTTCCAATCAAACAGCCACATTACACGCTGTGTGACTCACTGAAAAGGATAACAAATATGTATACTTCATCCCGACATTGCTTCCTCCAATGCTACTTTCAAAAGAAAGAAGGACTCCGTTATATGTTGGCGTCTTCTCAATACCTCTGCTCAGTCTTCACCCTCTTTGATTGCATCCACTCTGGTCGCTGCTCTCACAGCGCTCTATTGTAGGGCACCGGATTTGCTACTCATCTTCCAGCGGCTCATGTCTCCTCTGCGCTGGCAACCCGTTGACCCCCAATCTGTCGCTTGAGCTTGATGGCCGTCTTCTCCCCCACACACTCTCCCCAGGAGACACGTCCGCACAAACCCCGTTCGTTGCCCAACGCTGGATCGAGCACAGTCGCCTCACGATTTGATAGGAATTTCCCTCCCTTAGTTCGTTTTCCGGTAGAACGACATCAAGCCCAAATTTGTCCCTCCACTCGCGGCGCCTCGTCCTTCGCATCACTAAACGCATATCACATTCGCAATTCAAGCCATTCAGCCGCATACACCCGCATCGTTACTCCTACAGTATCTTGTTCATATCCACAATGAGCTTTCAGCTCGATCCATCCTGCTGGATGATAACGGGGCCAGGCTCCAGTGAGATCGGTCCACCCGGCTGCACCGGTCCTGGTCCCAAATTGTAGGTCAGCCTCAACTCTTGATCGCCCGTCACCTGGCGCGTCTGCAGGTGCCCATCATGGACGGCGATCGACTGAGTGTTGTGCTGAATGGTGATCAGCCCTGTTCATTCGTTATTCCTCTGGACATGACTAGACCAAAAGAGGGCGTACTGTATTCTCCAGCCACGAAATCCGCATTGACAAAAGAGGCAAGATTGATCGGGTAGCTCAGGACACCGTTCTCAAAGTTGCTCTTGTCAGGCGTAATGGCATTGGCAATCTAACCAGGCAGGTAAGCATGTTTCCTCTCGGCAGTGCGTCTGAAAGGCAGCTCACCTCAACAGCGAAGTCGTTCCCTTTCTTTTGGAGCAGTATATCAACCGTAGGAGTGAAATAGAGACCGGAGTCGTACACCAGGTTGTAAGTGAATGCGATCACCGAGCCGGTGTGGAACGACGCTCCGGGGTTGGGAGTGAGGATCTTGGAGTCGGTGGCCATGATGTGAGAGGGAGAATCCTGTTTGTGGTGTCTCCCTTGCAACCTCGGATGCTGGGGTTTTTATACCTTTCTTTGTCCACCCTCGACAGGGGCCCCGGGTATGTTCACTGCCTACCAGAAAGTCTAGAAGCTGAGATTTATCGCACAGTAAGCGCGCAAGCAAGCTCCGAGTGTGTATTGTGTCGCTCATCTCCATGATGGGCTGTCCCGCTCCACGTCCATCATCGTGGTTTGACTTTGGCACATCAACAGGGGCGCCCGATTTCACCGTGTGATCACCTGCTAAAGGAGACTTTCATCATCTAAGACCCGTCACAACCGGTCAATGTACGGTGAGACGATGAACGCTTTAGCGACTGCCCCTCCGCCATTATCGCAGAGAAGCTGGGGAAGGGACAGCCTTGATCAGTCACGTGGCGCGAAGGACAGCCTTGAAGGGCGCATGGGCGAGTCATGAATGACGGGCTATCGCCCGGCTAATCTTGGCACACGTACACGAAACGACAAGAATAACAAGCGCTTGAAGCAAAAGGAGACTCTTTTGATAGAGTTGACCTGACGAGTCTGATGCCAAGTGTCGGGGAAACGCCGAACGTCCAGCCACGCCCAGCCGATTCCGTGGACTTGCACATACTCGGGCTTCAAGGTCCATCGTGCATATTAATAGGCACTGCCGTTTATTATTATCATGACTGAGGTAGCCAGGCCCCTTTCTTCACCCTTCACAAAGCAAATGTGTGACGCATTCATGGCTCTATCGAGTTATCCAGCTGGATCTGTCACGAGCGATACACTTCACTGATCGGCTCGGCCTGTACGTGTACTGCTCCGTTACTCAGACAGCTCCTCTCTGAATGTTGCATCAGAACCAATCGTAACGACCACTACTTCCCGGCATACATTCAACTCCTGACAGCAGAGGTGGTTGGCGAAACGCGTGTGAGTAGAATCGGAGATAGATAATTGGTGCAATAAATTGCAAAATGGCAATATATTTACGCCGAAGCGATTATGCGGGGTAGTCAATGTCCATGACGCAGACTACCAGAGGCATTCCATTAGTATCTTGTAGTCTTACACGCTGATGTGGATGGAGACTTGAAAATTAATCAAGCCTGTGCTTTGCCTCTGACTTAAGATTCGAAGACTTTCACTTTCTCACAACATCCATTAAACGACCCCTCACGCTCCTCCTTCCTTCAGCCTACGCCATTTATGCGACCTGATCGAGAGTGAGCGCGATGGCACTCAGTTCCTCGGTCGACTATTCTGGCAATCATTGTTGATTGGCTGTATCTCTTACACCGCCCACGCCGAGAGAATTCGGGCCTCGGCGGTCTGTGGATTGGATAACTGTACATTTATCCAAAGTAGGTTATACTGACAACGAGCGAGAGACGCACGAGACACAGTTTTCAAACTTGAGCGAGTGTGCAGTCCATTGCAATGCAGAGCGCCTGATCTAGTAGGCCAGCACGACGCCGTTCTCTCCAATCCACTTGTTCTCTCCCTTCAAGCACTCCCTGGCGATGAAGCCACCCACGTCCTTCCTCGAGATTGTATATGAGCCTTTCACAACCGGTGCAGCGCGCACTTTCTCTGGCACCTCATTCCCGTCCGTGTACAGCGCGGGACGTACGATGACGAGCTCGTCCAGCCAGTCTGAGCGCAGGGAGGCGGCCGAGGATGGGATTGCGACCTCCGGTGGTGTGTGCGCGGGAGTAGGATACTTGGAGCTACGAAGGGATAGGTACTCAAGTGCCTCTGGGAGTAGTCATCTCATCAGAACTGGACGCAAGACGGAAAGCTGAAGAGGTACATACCCTTGTCGATGTGTGCATCCTTGAGCAGCCAACCGTAGAACAAACCCCTCAGTAGGAATGGCAATTCCTTGTATTTTTCTCCAAGACCCATGGTGGATATGATAACAAGCCTCAACCCGGGTCGGTTCAGATCCTGCAGCACGGAGAGAAGGATGGCAATAGCACGGGCGCAGGGCTGAGAGGGATCAAGAATTATTCCACGAGACCAGGTAATCTTGGGCCATGCAGCTGTCCTGCCCGTGAGATATGGTGCTAAAATGCGTAGGGGAGGAAGACGTACAAGGCCGCACACCGAGACTGAACACGACGGTGTCCATCCCCTCGCCAGCTCTGTCCACAGCACGAACAATGTCATCTCGGACATATGCATCTCCCTTTACGAGGATTGCATTCTGCTGCTGCTCGGGAGTGAGCGCTTGGAACTCGGGGTTGGAGGTGAGAGTGTCGGGATTTCTGAGGAGGAATGTTGCACGCCTGCCAGCCTTGAGAACAGGAAGGGCGGCATAGAAGCCGCAACCACGGGAGGCACCGATGAAGAGGACGTTCTGTGTTGACATTGGGAGATGAAGTTGTTGACGGGGTGTTAACTGTGTTGTTCAACTCATGGGCCGTGCCTCGTTATATACGCCGATAAATGGCTCGTCGCTACCCATCCCCCATCGCGAGTGTGCCACGGCGTCTGCTGTCGTCCACCGCCCAAAGTTGTCATCGTCCTTACACCATCGCCGCTCTTATTGGCTGCGCATCAGTCTTCTCAACCTCATGGACAGGTACACTTGGACGGGTGAAAGGTTAGCGGTCAAGATGAACAACGGGCGTAGTAGATAATTTTCCAAACATTTGAAGCAGGGCTGTGTTTTTATTCGCCGTATCGTAATTATTACACAATGCATTGGTCAGCTCCAAATTACTGAATAATATTGATATCTTCTGGTACAAGGCAGCAAACCTTGTGATCTTATCTTCTAATAGGCAAGCACAACACCATTCTCTCCCACCCATTTGTTCTCCCCCTTGAGGCACTCCCTGGCGATGAAAGCACCTACATCTCTCCTCGACAGGTAATACGCGCCTTTCACAACTGGCGCAGTCCGTACTTTTCCAGGATATTCCTTCCCATCTGTTAGAAGCGCGGGGCGGACGATGACCAGCTCGTCGAGCCAGTCTGAGCGTAGAGAGGCAGCATCGGTGGGGATGGACTCCTGCTCTGGGACGTGGGTGGGTGTAGGGTGCTTCGAGCTCCGAAGAGAGATGTACTCGTATGCCTCTGCCATGAGCAGTGATGAGAACTGTGTTCAGATGCGAGAACAGAGATGCTCACCCTTATCAATATGCGCGTCCTCTAACAGCCAGCCATACAGCCAGCCCCGGAGCAGGAAGGGCAATTCTATGTACTTCCCTCCCAAACCCATGCTGGAAATGATCACGAGTCTCAAGCCGGTCCTGTTTAGGTCCTGCAGCACCGAGAGAAGGATGGTGATAGCGCGGGCGCAGGGGTGGGGTGGGTCGAGGATAAATCCACGAGACCAGGTGATCTTGGGGAAGGATGCTATACACCATCTGAGCTGAGCTACGAGAGGATATCGCGAAATGAAGACGCACTGGGTCGGACACCAAGACTGAACACCACCGTATTCATCCCTTCCCCAGCTCTGTCCACAGCGCGAGCAACGTCCTCTCTGACGTACGCGTCTCCTTTCACCAATACTGCGTTATCCTTCTGCTCGGGAGTGAGCGCCTGGAACTCGGGGTTGGATGTGAATGTATCGGGGTTGCGGAGGAGGAACGTTGCGCGGCCTCCCGACTTGAGCACTGGAAGGGCAGCATAGAAGCCGCACCCACGGGAGGCACCGATGAAGAGGACGTTCTGGGTAGACATTGCAGGACTGTAAAGGTGTGTTGAAGAGATACTGTTGTTTTAGGGTGTCGACTGGCAGTTGTTGTTATGAATCCCAACAACCGTCCATTGTGCCTCGTTCTATAGATCGAGTTCCTCTTCTCTCGCGCAGGCTGCCGATGGGTGTCGTAGTTGTCATTGCGTACATCGAACAACGTGTACGCCAGTCATCGACCAACGTTGTCACCGGGATTATACCCTCTTGCACCTCATCGGCTGCGCAGTTGTCTCCTCAACTCCGACTGACATGTCCAGCAAGCCTTCAAGCCCTAAGAAAGTGCAGACAAGAGTTGATCAAGGGATAGAGGTGACAGTTGGGGACTGAGGCGCAGTCGTCCCTTAGCCCTGTCGAGACTGCGTTGAAGAAGGCAGTGTGTCCTTCGCCGTTCATTGAGTAAAGCTGAATTACACAACGCATTCCTCACTTGGGCGCAAACACGGTAGACGGGTACAATGATAGAATTGAACATTTGCGTTGTTGTACAGACATAGTATACAATCCATGTTAAGTTAACTATCAAAACAATCGTCGAGCTTACCTCATGATTTATCCACATCAACACCGACGGCCTGCTCGCCGCTATCCCTTGGTAGGGAGATGTCCAGCTCTCTCGCCACTTCTGTCCTCACCGCCGCCCAAACTCTCTTCCTCCCCATCTGCGCTATCGCGATCCCAACATGCACCCTATCCAACTGTCTCGTGTACTCCCGCAGGTCATCGTATACACCACGGATTTGGGTCAGCCACTGATTGACAGCGGTGACCTGGTGCGCGGCACTGGGGAAGTAGGTCTCGGCCTCGCCAAGGTCCCGTCGGTCGGGGAGGGTAACCCCGCCGGGTGTAACGAAGAGTTCTTGGTACGCCATCGGAAGTGCAGGACCGCCATCCATTGCCATGGAAGGCGAGCGCCCATTGCGCCCGAAACCTATACCGTTGGTAAACTGGAGTACAGCAGGTGTATGGGGCTCTTCTTTTATTCCATCCATTCCGTTGGGAGAGTCCGCATCGATTTCGCCGTCTACATTCGAAGGCGCGTCCAGGTCCCTATGACTTGCTTTTTCGGACAACAGCCAGAATAATCGACCGAGAGATCGAGTGCCCTCTCCTTCGCTCTCGATGAGGTCGCGCGTCATCTCGCTCAAGTTGTTGAGCATCGAAGGATCGAACGAATGGCGTATGCCGGGTGAAGCAAGGAAGGAGGACAGAGAGGGAGCCGGATCAAGGTCGGTTGGTGGCAGGTGCGGAGATGTTGGGGGAGAGTGGAATTCTTCGAATCCTGGTGGCTCCAGTGTTGCTGGACTGGGAGAGCGAGAAGGAAGGAGGAGCTTGATTCGTTTTCGTGCACGTTCCTCACCCTGGCTTCACGTCAGCAGTCATCCATAGGACAAGGTGCGAAGCGTACTTGGACGTCAGCGGAATAGACACCAGCTATTACCGATCGCTTCTTCCGCATATACCGGTTGGCGTTGTCTAGCTTCTTTCCCCAATTATCTCCACTCGTACTGGCACGCGTGTCGCCAATGACCTCGACCATGTCATGAGTCGAGTACATGCGAGGAAAATAGCGGTCACTCCGGTCTGGTTCTGATACGTAGCTGGGTGAGAAGGGCATGAGCGGTCTGAGAAACAGCGCAATGCATAGACGTACTCAGTCGGAGGGTTGGCAGCATCCATCGAACCCTGATCTATACCCGGATGCCGATGTATGATATGATGGTGATGGTGGTGATGGGGGGTGGGGACCTGCAACGGCGGGCGAAGAACGCTAGAGGGGCGAGAGGTGTGCTGGGCGAGCTGGAGGGGTGGAAGTGCGAACTCCGCCTGGGATGAGGCATATGCAGATAGAGGCGGTGGATTCATCGGCAGAGAAGGCGAGAGCCTAATCGGCTCTACTTGGTACACGACGCCGAGCGTGTGGAGCAAGACGGGTAATGATGCACTGTAGAACGTCAGTATCGCTATCACAGGGATGACATACATGAGGAAGGCCGAATGGTCAGTATTAGCATGGTAATCATCGTCAATGTTCTGCCTTTCGCAAAACTCTGTGCTTGACTTCTATGTTGATCATCTCTCCAACGGCAAAGAGAAAGTGTGAAGGCGAAACAAGAACAAATGAACTCACATTATATGCGCGAATATATGGGTATTTGATCTGGAGGGAATTGTGAGTTGTCGAGTGGTGAATTCGCGGTGGACAAAAAAAATCAGAAATTTGGGTATATGATAGAAACGTCACAAGCCGTGGCTTCCCGAGTAGCGATTCGTATTGTCATTTTGTTCATCAGAGTAATTAAATAAGAATGAAGTTGAAATGAATGTGCTTACCTTGATATACAGAGGGAGAGGAGAGAGGAGAGAGTAGAGAGGAAGGAGGAGAGAGGAACGTCAACTGAACGCCGTCCAAGTGCAAAAGAGGAATGCACGGACCGCAATAACACGTGGTTAAATGCACCCGTTACTTAAAAAGGAAATTAATTAATTCCGGTGGTGAATCCGCTGTGTGCCATAACCGTTCACTGTCGGATAACGCGGCCCTCTCCTCGACCTCGTCTCTCTCTTCTCTTCCACCACCATCATCTCTTCAACTCAGTCCAATTCAACACCTTCATTCATAATATCCTATTCAGATATTGTATCTTATTCTGCGCCCAATGGCGACAGTACAGATCCCATTCTCACATCGGTCAAATCCATCCTCACCATTCGCACACAAGTTCTCCACTCATCACAAATTCCCTTCCCCGCCTCCCCCATCTACTTTCTCGCACCCACATCCCAACAACGTCACATCTCCATCCAGATGGAACTCGCCTGCCAAACGGAAACATGAAGGTGCCGACGACTACCCTGATGACGAACATCGCGAACAGGACTCGACTCAGAGGAGGATCGCCGGCGGAAAGCGAGTCAAGCGTGGGGATGATACGATCAAGCCCAATGAGTCCGATCGCCAAGCCATACCAGGTTCCATGGAGGTGAAGAATGAGATGGAGGACGTTGATGTAGGCGTGCTACTCGGTAAGTCGGATCTGGCATCTGTCATCCACCCCTCCGTCTATCATGCTCATTCCGTGTGTACAGCATCCGTCCCGCAATCATCGCTTCTGCCTTTATTGAATGCACTCATCAACGATAATCCATCTCTCAAGCCCAAGGTTATCTCGTTGATGCCCCGACCATCCATAGGCGCCGTGACGGCTGCGCTCGGTGCGGCATACCAAAAAGTCCAAGCGGCTTATCCGTACTCCTCATCCACGCCTACATTTAGTGGTGGTGGCTTTGGCATGTCTTTCCAACCGATCGCTCCGTCATCCTTCGGATTTGG
Organism: Dacryopinax primogenitus; assembly: GCF_000292625.1. Taxonomy (NCBI): domain Eukaryota; kingdom Fungi; phylum Basidiomycota; class Dacrymycetes; order Dacrymycetales; family Dacrymycetaceae; genus Dacryopinax; species Dacryopinax primogenitus. The sequence goes on along the minus strand of NW_024467208.1, from coordinate 1,017,377 downwards.
CTCAGCATTTGGCACCCCGCTCTCCCTCCAAGCCTCTGGATTGCAACAGCCGCGGGACTCCTTCGCTCGGGCCCGATTGCGACAACCCCTGGCTGAATTCGTCACCACTGTTCTCTCCTACTTGCCCTACTTCAGTCTCACCCCCGCAACGTCGGCGTCATCTGTATCGGCTTCATCAAAGCAACAACCGCATGCGGGCGAGACTTTTACCTATCTGCATCAAGCTGCGCAGTACGCTCTCCAGCTTCTCCCTCTTTTCGGTCCACCTACGCCACCACCCGCCGACTTGGTCGACCTTATCCAGCGCCTTCACACAGAAGTTACGGCTTGGTCGCAGGCCGTTGCCGTGCATGTGAACAAGAACGGTGGTATGTTCGGGAGCGACATGGTGCAGACCTGGTCCAGGGGATTAGATGAGCTTGCGCAGCTCGGCGGAGAGCAATGGGGGCAGCTTCGGGATGAATGGGTACAGCAGTGCGGGTGGCTTATCGGTCGGAGATTACACTGAGGAAACCCGGATGTGGAATTGTGATGCGCCTCATTTCGGGACAAGCCGAGCTGTGACGTTATCTGGAGAGTCTTTTCCTTTCAGTCTCTGTATGCAACACTGCGATTTTCTTTCATGCACTAGATACCACCGATCACGACTGTACATGAGATATTCCTCGAATCAACTAGATACGTCTCAAATCGATGGAGAGAATAAAATTAAACGTCCGCTGTGCCGTAATCATGCTTCGTTCAACGATTCCCTCATCGGCGGAGTACAACGCTTCCCGGCTCGGTACTTGTACTAGCTGTCGTCGGCACCGTGACTGACGTTACCCGGGTCGGACTTGTCATTGCTACTGCAACTGTAACAACTCAAAACCCCGACTTGATCTGACGTGATCTGGTACCTCATCCAGAGAAAGAAGCTGGTACATTCAGTGGAAGCTCTGACTCGAGGGAACGGCACAAAGGTGCTCGTCTCGTCGTCTCACGGTGACGCCACCCCCACAGTTACGACACCCATGTGCCCGGCTTATGACTGGAGCAATAGTTGGACTGTGTACCCGGGATTTGCGCCAGTCCGGCAACAATGTCGTGTGACCATGTTTAAGTCATCCGCACAATTGCTTCCCAAAGAAGCACAAAGATGACGTCTAGTACTCCGTTCCTACGGCTGTCTCCACCGGAAAGAGAGAGGCAACCCCAAAATACCGCAGCCTCTTCGCCTGCGCTTGGCCGCAATTCCGGATGAACTTGCTGATGTTCTAGCCCTTTTTTCCAAGAGAAAAAGCAAGTTGGATGAAGCGCCAAACCCGTCTCCGTCGATGCCGCTCCAAAGTCGTGCCACTTGATGCTCAAAAGAAAAGCGGGCAGACGGTTGATGCTGATGTTTTGTGCGTCACCATGAATGGCCGAAAGAAAGAAGCTCATAAACTGCCCGATCGTCAAATCGGCGCCTTCCAAGTTCCTGTCACAATTTTCCCGAAAGTCGGAGCCGGGTGAAAATCCGACCCTGGAGAGTGGAACCGAAGTAAAAACGGAGTAACCATACCGGTTAAGGTGTGCCTAGCGCTGGGCTTCATCACAATCGACGCAATTTCAGCACATTTCTCCCTAACAACTGTCACTCCGCATCAGTTCGGCACTTCGGTATATCTGGGCCGGACGCTTCTTCTCTTGTTGGGGACGCCGCAGATATCACCCAGCGATTTGCACCTCCAACTCGGTCAAAAAATTACAAGCTGAGCGATGTTCACCCGAATAAGCCGCGGAAACGAGCCCATTGATGGTGTGTGATGAGGGCGTTCTTGCCTCATTTTCCTTTCACGATGAGAGGCTTTTATGGGCATCAATTACACGTTGCGATCGGGGGATATAAAGCCGCAGTAAGGTGTTAACCGCCCAAGGCACGGTAAGTGTTGGGTGGGGAGGCATCAGCTAGAAATCACCACACGAATACCCTTCTAATTCCCCACAAGTTCAGGAGGCTGCCGATCTCAAGAGGCTCCCACACGACTAGTCCACTCTGTGCCATTCTCGGCGTGACCCTCGATGAGAATGGCCAGTGCCTTGGTTCGAAGGGAGGCGAGCGGGTCCCTGGTCAATTCCCTGTCAAGCGACAGACCAGTAAAGGCAATCAACTGGGGCCGGCTGCCTTCACAGATGTTGCTCACTCAACTGGCACCTTCTGCTGCTCATTCCCTCTACGATCTGTCCGTAATGTCCGCGAATTACATCTATCGTACGACATTCGTCATCTGTCCCCGGGCTCATGCTCTCGCACACTGCCGGTGTCTACCACCGTGAGACCAATTGCCTTCTCATGACCATCGATATCATACGCACCAAGGCGTGCACGATTCTAGTGCGGACGTTCGACGATGCGGTCAACAAAAGATGAGGGTGCTGCCGCACGTGTCTTTCGTCTGTCACTCTATTCCCCGATATTGCTCTCCATCGTTTTTCTGACCCGTGGCCAACGAACGTCGAGGACCACTCATGAAGCATCATTGCCACGAGGAGGTCCAGCCCTTGCAATATTCCCATGCCTTGCCTTGAGCCGCTGCGTAAAGGTACAAGAAGCCAGTTGAAATGGCTCGGGAGGGTCAACTCGTCACTTTCGCAGCCCCATTTCTGCCCGTCATTCCAACACCTCAAATTCGTGAAGTCCATGGCCGATTTGATACTCCCGAATGAGTACAATCCGCTCATATTTGCAAGGAACCACTGCTGACAAGAGACGCGACAGAGTGAACTGTGTTGCAGTCAACTGTCAACATGTCGGTGTCGGTGCGTCTGTATTCTTTTGCAGAAGGCATGCCGCTCATGAAGTATAGGCCCTGGCGGAACCGTTCCGATGCTGGCTCGTGCGACGATAGTAGATTTCCGAGGTCAAATGGTGCTTTCCTTTCCACCCTCGTAGTGTTGATGCATCTAACATTTCTTAGCTCCTGGATACATATGTCCAACCTACCGCCCCAATCACGAACTGTCTGTGAAACGTATGAGCTATCATCAGAAGAATTGACTGGCATGCAGATCGAACGTACACGACAGGAATCACCGCTGAGCTCTTGTATAACGGTATGCCGTACCACTGCACAATGGTTCAAGTTCTTGACGTCCCGGTAGAGTCGGCTTTGCCGTTTGATCGCGTCCAGGCTACCATAGGCGAGATTGTCCGCGACAGGTTTATCATTGGGTATACTCTGTGGTGGGACTTCTCCATTCTTGGAATCAGGCACCCAGCCAAAGACACTCGAGATGTAAGTGGCTGTCTCGATAAGAATTCCCATTTCTTATCATGGAGTCGTGTTAGGTCGGACTATATCTGCCATTCCGCGCCGCTCTGGGACAACCAAACAACGTCCTGGGTCTTCCGACCCTTGTCTGGCACTTCATGCGCAGACGCATCGCGATGCGCGTACATGACTCGGTAAGATTCCTGACTTATCCATCAGAATTACCCATCATTGAGTGAACTTAGGCGGAGAACGCACGCGCAGCCCTTGACTTGTACCGTTCCAACGCCCAACAGTGGGAAGGATTCGTGGTGGCAGGGGATTGGCCTTGTGCCCTCCCTCCTGTCACATACGCACGCTGCTTCACGTAGCCAGCTGGCGTTATTCGATATGTGACGATCACTGAGCTTAATAGAATAGGGTGCTTTAATCGTTATGTTTATTGCTATTGTATCTAGATTCATTGTCAATGGATCGTCTTTCGCTTAGTCATTTACTCACATGTTGGTGGGCCTGCTGATAGACGGCTTCCACATTTCTGACACCATATTTCTGGCGGCTCTCCGACAGGACCCACATACCCAGCCTATGTGCAGAGGGGAGGTAGAGGGCATGAAGGGGGATGTTCACATTGATCGAAGTACAAGCTCGGGGACGGCCACAAAATTTCGATAAGGGAGTCGCCTCTGAGCATTTGTCGATTCCAGAAGCCATTCGACCCGAATAATGGGCGCCTTCCGAGGTGCGTGAATACTGATGTGACGTTCCAATCTCTTCATGGAGCCAACAGCAGTGAGAATGACGTCGGCGGCGTTTGCTTGGCTTGTCAAACGTCCGCCATTTCCTTCGATAGTTCGGCTTAGCTCGACAAATTGGTCAGCCGTCAACTTTGCAGGGATAATGTAGACCGCCAGATCTCCAAGTATCTTGTTCGGCGCGTTGCAGGTGACGAGATCTGAAGACGACGACGTCGCCACAGGGGTTTCGTTGCCGTCCTGAGAAGAAATATCAGCAGAGGGGCCGCAATCTCTCAGCGGGACATGTCTTGAATCTTGCTGGAGAGCAGAAAGAGGCGAAGTCACATCTTCTCCGTTGGATTCTTGGGAATAATTTGTGCCTACTGACGAGGCAATGAAATGCGTAAATGACAGGTCTTTCTCCCATTCGGACTGATACAACCGAAACAAAGCAAGACTCGCTCTAGCGTCGATGACCTACGAAATGTGTTAGTTCTCAGCTCGAACCTCCACGCAGTGGCACTGACACTATCATGTTCATGGGCCTGGATGTCCATGCCAAAAACTTCCTTGATCATGCGCTTGAGACTCTTGCCAACACCGCGATGTAAGAGTGGTACATAACGCTGAGTATCTCTGGTATATTGAGAAGGGTATGAAAGACGCAACGCCTAGTCAAGAGTTGAGTAATTCCTAGTGTGAAATGTGGTATCGCGTACTCTGAAATCATTAGGCAGTGCGTGCCCAACGACAATGCGCTTATCTAAGAGTTGAATCGCGGTCGCTTGCACTTCCTCAAAGGATGGAGCTGCAGATACGGATCAATGTCTTGTACAGCGGACTTGGGGCGTAATAGGCTCACCGCCAATTAGGTCTGCCGGGCGTACTCCACTCCACTTTGTTCTATAATCCAACACCTTTTTGGTCTGCTTCACGAAGCGGTCTAGGAGTATTCGACCTTCGTAGTCGACGATGCTGACGCGAGCTAGCGAGGAGGCTCCCCTAGGCTTAACGCCAACCATCTCACAGTCAATCGCGACATATCTTGTGCTAGTACGCCTGTTAGTCTCGAAACGATCAATGGGCTGCATATGCGAACCTCAAGTCACCCGGCCCGTGGTTACTCATTCCAGCGATCATTTTCCTGAGTCTGTCCTTTGACCGTTGCGTAGTCTGTTCTTCCCGGCGGCCAAGGTTGAGCAAGTGTGGGTAGGTGTTGACCAGGTAACCGAGCACCTTACTCTGGAGGGCAGTCATCCAGCGTGATGTCATCTTGAGCGTCAGATGTCTGTTGCTGACTTGCCGCGAACGAGGAATTCATGGACAACAGGTGCAGTGCATGTTCATGCTGCAGAGGTGAGCGTCCTGTTTGAAAATGACAGTAGGGATCCCAAGGCTGCGCGCCGTGACCAGTGGTACATATCATCGTCGTGGGAGAAGGAGAAAACTTGACTTGCTTAACGTAATGACCTCGATTGCACTTATTCTAGTATACAGCATTGACATACACACAACAAAGGAACGTGCTTTTCACTACAGAGTCCCAAGCAAAAGAATGACAAGGTTCAGGATGGTGGTGGGCGCGTGGATCCACTCGGTCGCACAGGACTTTCACTCTCCTTACTCTCAACTTGACTATCTTCTGCACCGCTCCCGCTCACAGATACTGCAGAAGAATCCCCAAACGGATTGTCCAAGGGCGTAAGCGGTGGCCCAGGGTATGGTGGTACGGGATCATCTTGCGATGGGGACATTGGTCTTGTTCGCACACGATTCCTCCAGTGACTGGCAGAAGACTCCCGAACGAGAGCAAGTGCTTGGGCTCGGGATGCTACGTATGTGCATTAGCTAGCGAATTGAAAGACATTAACGGTGGTACGTACCCTCAGAATAGGCGCCGCCATCGAAGTATGACTGTCGCATGAGGCGTGGCTCATCCACAAAGTCATCCTCGTCATCCTCTGGCAGCCTATAACAACACAACACCTGTAGCCAATGTGGCCATCTTTCCATCGTGGTGGCTCCTCTCCGTACGAGAAAGTATAGGCCAAGTCGCAGAAACAGGAAGAAAAACACGATTGTGAAGAACGCGACGAGGAAGGTCTTCCAGGTGGAGAGATGCGAGGAGGATGCTTCTACGGGAAGAGGGGTGGAGGTTGGGAGAGAGGTGAATATGGAGCCAGCGGGGACTTCGATGACCACGGAGGAAGCTAGGAAGAGGTCAGATCGCGTGATTCTGGTGGAGGGGATTGTGCACACCAGTTGTTCCGAAAAAGAGTGTTGTTGTGACGGATGTGACGGTTGCGACAGTCGTGCTTGGATGTGTTTCATTTGATGATAGTGAAGAGGTTGTTGAGAATGAGGAGTGATTCGAGGAGGTGGTGGGAGGGAATGTCGTGTTTAATTGAGCTAGTGCAGAGGTTGGTTGGACCAAGTGAGCGGTTGTGTTGGTTATCCCCCCTTCCGCTTGGGGAGCCATCTTGAGAAAAGAACCACAAGAGGTCGGTAGGAGAGAGAGAGGATAATGATGGTAAAATGAGAGGGGAAAGGAGCGTAAAAGTGGAGGAAAATGAAAGGGTTAATTGAGCATGGAAATATGGGAAAGTTAACGTCGGTGGTTGGGCGCCCAACCCTCAGGGACACAGGGTCCGATCTTATCGGACATCATGAACTCCCACAGACCGTACTCCCCGAACTGTTGTCATGACACGCTCGAGCCGCTTTGCCGTACTCCAGGCAGCCTCATGTTCACGTCGAAACATCTGGCAACTATCAGGCCTAACCTCTTCCTTTGACCTGACTGAATAGTTACAATAAATCATATGAGTCATGCAAGTACACAAAGAGCCATCCAGTTCCAATCCTCCTTAGAATACACATACCGTTAACGTTTCAGTTTGCTCAATGTCCTCCCGGACATCCAGCCCTATTATCCTCTCGAACCCGTCTATACACACCCCCTCACAACCTTCTAGCCCGAACGTGTGGTCTGCCGTCTGCAATGTGTACGGCAGCTTGGACGTGACTTCCTCCGCGAAGATCGGCTTTGGGGTGAAGCAAGTTTTATCCGGTGCCAGCGTAATATATTCGGACGGTGGCAAAGGTCGCGACGGGGGCGGAAATGTGAGTAGCTGTACACAAGGAGACGCCGGGACGGGAGACGGTGAGTGGCCCATACTCGACAACGGCGAAACCGACAGTGGGAGCACTGAATCCACTATCACACCTGTGGGCCGAGCAGCCCAGCGCACATGCCGCGTTCCGTAAGTGTAGCATACGTGAGTGTTCGCTGGATCGCTCGAACAGTCAAGCCATCTTGCACGGGCTGCCCAACCCTTCCACTGGATATGTGTTGTGAGCCCGATGGTGCCCGTAAACTGGGGGTCCGGTTGTGGATTCAAGAAGAGCGAGGCTGGCGCAAAGAGGGTATATCGCCGGGCGCCTATGACTCGGTGGGGTAGCGTCCGTAGCCAGAGCTCGAACAAGAGTTCCAAGGCTAGGCTGAAGATCCGACAGTCTGGGGAGGGGTCGCAGTAAAATGGCAAAGGTGGGAGAATGGGTTTTGCCGTAAGTCGTCCGCTCGGCTTTATCCGACAAGGTGAGGATCGAAGGATGGGAGGTTGAATGTTGAGCCCTGCATCGAGCAGAGGTGGGTGAAAACAGTACACCATGAACGGCTCTGGGTCTAATCGCACGACATCATAGGTGAACTCTGACATGCGCTCGTGTGATGCTGCCAGTACAACGTGTCGTGAATCCAAGAATGCAAACGATTCGATGGACATTGGAACCCCGGGAGTATAAGTCTGAGAACTCATTCAATGATTTTCAGGACATTGTTCGCCGATAAACTTACGCAGACCAGATCGCCGGTCCTCCAGTTCCAGACTACCAAGTAATGGGGCTTGTCAAAAGACCGAGGGCGAAAGAGGATCCCGACAAAGTCGCCGCATATATGGATGATAAAGAGATATTGATGAGAATCCAAAAAGGATTGGTCGTCTGTGATGGTGAACGAGACGGATGGCACGCGAACGTCTGGATGTTCCTGGCCGTCCCGGATCGTCAAAAAATGCACCGGGAAGACGGGGCCATCGAAGAGAGCTCTAAGCAGGTTATCAGCGTGGTTTAAGAAGAGAACAAGATATGCTCACTGAGGTTCAGCTTGCACCACAACAAGAAGGTCCATGAGGGGTTCAATCCCAAAGTCGTGAATTGTCATGCCAAGGTCGACCGTCCAAGTCTTTGGTTCGTCGATGTGTAGCAATATGCTCGGTAAGATAACAAACGTTATTGCGCTGGTGAGGATTGTATCTCCGGCCATACGTATCCCACGTGCGTAGATGCCGTCCACCAGCTCGTACGTGGATCCGGGAGCGTAGCTATGGGGTATACGGACTGGGACGTGGACACGCATATTCGGGTGAAGCCGGTCTATTGCTGCGCGATGTGCTCGGAGCATGTTGAATCGAACAGACAAAGGTAAGAGCTCGGAGGGTATGTCATCGTTGTTGACGAGATTAGACTTTAGCAAGAGCAGACGATATTGTATCTCGACGGTAGAAGTGACGATAGAGTGGAAGCGTGAGTTTAGTCTTGCACAGCGTAAGATGTCTGTTATGCCGAGTGAGTCTGCCCTAATAACTTGAAGTAATAGTTCTGTTGGAAGCACTTGTATTGAGGTCGCTGTTGCTGCCTCATGTGCGGATATTTCTTCTGTGGTCGGTGCGTGCGGCATTGTTTGACAGACACTGATTGGGTCACTCCCCCATTGCCAAGGGAGACAAGGCGGTTCCTCAGGGTCTCTCTCATTCGCCTCACATGTGATGTTTTGTCTCCGCTCGTCTAATAAGGGAAAACACTTGTGACACGATGATGTCATACCTTTGGTATCCACTCATTTCATGCAATCTGCTCATCTACAGTGGCCAATTAGTGGAAAAGTGGGCGCCTGCAATCGGCGCTCAAGGCATTATGATTGTGGCTATGCAGAACCACCGATGCGCCATGAGCGTCATCGCCCCCAGGTTATGACGTAACTGTTCAACGTCTTTTCTCTCTCCATCGGTAGTGACGATCATGGGTGACCACTTCATCCTCATCCTATATAAACTCTCATCTACTCGCCCAGAGGTATTCTCTTTCTCAATCACTCATCTCTCTCACGACCCAAAACCCACGACTAAACGAATTCCATACAACTTGAAAAAACTTGATTAGAAACGAACAACAACGATCATGTCTCTCCCCATAGCTCTGAAGGATATCTCCGACAAACCTCAGGCAGGCGCCGTCACTGACCCCGTTCATCCGGCTCAGATGCAGGCCGATATTGATCGCAAACTCAGACTATACGGCGTCGTCCAGGCATTCCGCAACGGTCGCATGCCTACCAACGTTCAGATCAACGACGCCCTCTCATATGTCGAGGCCCACTCTCCTCTTGACATGTCACAGCTTTCCGCTGAAGGTCGCAACCTCATCGATGACGTTCGCGACATTATAGAGACCGCCAGGAAGATTGTCATGGAGAAGAACGCCGACGAGCTCTTCCAGAACTTTGTCTGGCACACAACCTACATCGATCCTAACCGCGGAAAGGTTGTCGACAGTCTCGGAGATGCAGTCCCAGTCAGTCAGGAGCAGGCTAAAGCTGACGCCCAACAAGGTGAGAGCAACTTTACAGGTTTATTTGACGCGTGTCTCATAAATACATCAGCGGTCGTCCACGTCCGCACCCTTCTCTCCCTCTTCCTCACCAATGCTGAGGCCCGCAAGCTTTTGAGCGATGTCGGTCTCATTGGACGCGACATGTTTGCCACAGGTGCCGCCAACGTCGCGGAAAAGGTTCGCCCTGACCCTGAGGCCATGGCTCGTGTCGATGATGCCGCGCCTTCCAATCAATGGAAGGGTGCCGACGGCCGCGTTCACGGCCCGAACGAGACCCCGGTGCTTCAGGCCACTCTCCCTGGCGGTCGAACGGTGCAGGCGCATCCTAAGGAACCGTTATCGAACGCAACTTACCGTGACGCCGACGGTCAAGAGCGGCCAACGGCCGAGATTGCCCAGCAAGCTCAAGAGCGTGTGCCAGTGGACGATGTCACCGACAGAGAACAGTGGGCGAACGCTGCCACAAACGGAGCTCGCCGCAATGCCGAACCTCATGTCCGCGACGTCCAAGGTGCGGTACAGCGTCAACCAGACGATGACGGCGACGCACAGGTCGAGGCAGGCAAGCGCACATGGAAGGAGAAGTTTAACGACTTCAAGGCTAATCTCAACGACCGTGTTCCTGACGAGCATAAGGACAAGATCCGCGAGCATCGTGATGCCATCAAGGACCACTTTAAGGAGCAATTCCCTGAGGAGCGTCGCGACCAGTTCATTTGGCGAATGAAGAAGGTTGTCGTCGAGAATCAGAAGCACGGCGACTATCAAGAGACTATGAATTGGTTCTTGAACTTCCTCGAGGTGAGACCCTTGAACCTGGAACAGCCGATGGTTTATTGACTGCTTTACCAGACATACCACGGCCACGCCAAGTCTGCTGTCGGCACTGGCTCTCAGTCTGCCAACGCTCTGACTGAAGATCCTTCTCTTCAGCTGGCATGGTCCGAGTTCCGCACCCTCCTCGAGCGTTTTGCTAATAACCGTACGATGCAACCTATCATCGACGCAGTCAATGATCTGTACAACGATGCGCAGCAAGATGAAGGTCTCCGTCACTATTTTAGTCGTCTTGATGGATTTGTACGTCGTACCCTTCTGGAGCCTGGTTACGTGCTAGCCCCAGAATACGACGACGACGCGCGGCGGGTTCGCGACGAAGGGAAACAGTTCTTTGACGAGAAGTATGCACCTCACAAGGACCGTTTATTCGATTCGATCCAGGACTTCTTCCTCGCTATGGGCGACGATCCGTTGAACAAGCAGTTCGGCGATGACTGGGCCCGTCTTACACATGATCTGTTGTTCGACGAGAACGGCCAGCTTGCTTTCAAGCCCCACTTGTGGGGTGATATCCGCCGGGTCATCCTGCCATCCATCGTGGATCAGGTTGGATATGTACCCATTCCGCGCATCGAATACACCGACGATCAGATGGATCTCGTCATAGAGAATCTGACTTTGCAGGGTCGCAACCTCTTACCCAATGTCATCGAGCTGGAGGTTCACAATTGGATCAAGTTCTCACCCTACTCAACGGTGACGGACGATCACCATCACTCTTTCCGTGGAATCTTCGGTCAGATTCAGGCCGATCTCCGCGATGTGGCCTTTTACTTCAAGAAAAAGCAAGGCTTCCCGAAGCTGTCTGACTCCGGCGTGGCCGATGTTGTCATCGGTGGCTCAGGGATTAGCGGCACCGTCCATGTCGCATCCGCTGGAAAGGACAAGTCATCGGTCTTCACCGTCAAAGATGTCCATGTCAAAATCGATTCTCTCAACTTCTCCATTCGTGACTCGAAGCATGATACCTTGTACAAGGTTCTCAAGCCCCTGGCTACAGGTCTCATCAAGAAACAAATCGCAAAGGCTCTCCAAGATGCCATTCGAACTGGCCTGGAGTACGTGGACGGGGAACTCGTCGGTGTGCGCGATCGCATGGGCGAGGCGAAGGCACAGGACGGTGTCACCCGCACTGATGTGCCGAAACAGGCTTTCCAACGGAAGAAAGCGGAAGCTCAGAGCGTGAAGGAAAAGACTGGCGAGTTTAAGATTGACACGACTCGGGATTCGATGCTCTTGCCTAACGTCGGTCACGAGGGTGGACTGATCAACCGGCAATTCGAGCGTGCTGAGGCGGCTAAGCGCGGCAAGGAGTGGCGCAGTGATGCGTTCTCCATCGTTCCTCAAGGCAGCGCTAACAGGGCGTGAGGGGAGGTGTTGTACGCACGTGCTTCAAAAAAGTGATGGAGGCACGGACTTGGGCAATGCCCAAACGCTCACTGCATTGCCCACTGTCAGATTGCAGCCTATACTTCTAATACTGTGAATAATGAACTTCTTTTTTTTGCCAGCGAAAGTGATAATCAAAATGGCAATCCCGAGACATCAGTGGATGAACAACGCAATCATCAGTCAGTGCTTGACCCTTGGTCAAACCTGTGTGGAGAGGTGGACGGACTCCTGATGGGAACGTTCCCATTGTAACAGAACTCCCTGCTGGCATTGATCACAATGTATCAGAACAGATCTAAGTCCTATGCTAAGGTTGAAGAAGCCGATTACAGCCTATTCAGCACGGCCTGGGCAGCGCCTGTGTAGATGGATAGTCCTAGGCACGAAACCTGCATTTTGTGTATATAATGCTTTCGCACTCAACTGGTTCGCTAATCGCACAGTAGTCACGTTTCATTTCTGCTTATATCGAGATTCAAAATGTCCAACGCAACCGCGTCGAGTACCTTGGATGTCCTTGCTTCGGATCCTTCCATAACCTATTTGCCGGCTGGTACTTGGAACACGACCAACTTTTATGGCAATCTGACATATGCATACGGAAATGTACAAATCTTGTACACCTTTTCAGGTACGCGAGAAAATTATTCTTAAACAAACCAGTTACTCACTCTTCTCAGAGCCGGCAACGGGGATAGAATGGTGGGGCTCGAAGAGCGGCAGCGGGGGCAATGCTGAAGTCTGTATCGACTGTCCCCTCAACAGCACTAGCGGAGTTCTCGTGGACTACACCGATCCGTCTGCAGGGAGCTATGTCCCCGAACCCGGAATGATTGCGGCATGGACGAATCTCACGTATGATATTCACAATATTACGATTTACAATATCTACGATCCCCAGGCCTCGAATGGCCAAGGTGGTTATGGTTACATCTACTTTGAGGGCTTTGAGCTTACTGGGACAGATGGGACGAATGGTTAGTGTGGGTTATCTCTCATGTTTTCCTTCCTTATTGGTCATCTCTTAGCGGGTAACGGCAATCAGCCATCGTTTGTGTCTGCACCTGCGACAAGCACAAGCGCGTCGGCAACAAGCTCCTCGCCCGCAACAGTCACGGTTACTGACTTTGTCACTGTCACTCCGACCGCATCTCCCTCGGCAACCTCCAGTTCGGCAGCTAAAGTGAATTCAAATCGACTCGGTTTATGTTTTGCAGTTCTTGCGATTATTGGAGCAGTATGTGCGTCATTGTAATGTCCCAACTTGGAGAAATGGCAGTGGGAAGTTGAACTGCCGACACCATGGGGATAATGTTATAGATCACGGGACGGACGAGAGGGTTGGAATCTGTATATTAGCGATACAACATGTATATGGGTACATTGATCAGGATAGGAAAGATGGCCACGCGGGAGGGGCGGCCGTTGGCTGTATCGGACCGGTAGCCAGAACCATGTTTCGGGGAGTGAACTGAACATTTACTACGGGCGTCCGTTTTGTTGGCAAGGTTGCCAAGAGGTCGGAACTAGGTTAGGGAAGGACTTAGAGAGAGTCCATGAGAAAGTGATTGAACTTACGTTTCGGTCTTCTCGGTGACATCTTCACCTAAAGAGGTGGCATTTCCACCAGCAGACTTCACATCCCAACAGCGAACTGTCCAGTCAGCTCCACCGCTAAGCAGCACATTCGACTCAGCGCTGAACGTTAGAGAATGGATCGCGGCGTTATGACCAGTCATCTTTTTGATCCGACGACCAGAATGAAGGTCCCATAGATTAATGGACAGGTCGTCGCTTCCAGTCGCCAGATATCGTCCATCAGGGCTAAATGCCATGGCAGAAATACCGCCTTGGTGACCCACGAAGACGCGTACGCATGCACCTCGCTGAATATCCCAAAGCCTTGCGGTCCAATCGCTCGATCCAGTAGCAAGATACAACGAGTTGGGATGGAAGCGAACGATCTATGAACCCATCAGGATGACGTGGAGATTGAATCACAGCTGTACTCGCATCAACGTCATTTAAATGCCCGGCAAAGACACGCAAAGGAGCGAGTCGTTCCGTGCACCATAGTCGCGCTGTTCGATCACGACTCCCACTGGCAAAGTAAGTACCCAGTGGACCCCACTGAACGTCCCACACAGGACTCTCGTGACCGCGATAAACGACAACATTGGCGAGAAGGTCGAGTGACCATAAGCGGATTGTGGCATCTGCAGAAGACGACAACAACCAATGTGGTGGGCCCGACGACCCAGCAAGAGGGTCAAAGGACACAGAGTATACTGGTCCAGAGTGCCCAATCAGTTTGCGAGTAATTGAGCCGGCCTTGTCTCGAATGCGCCGGAGATCCCGAGCTTCTCTGACGTTGGTAAGATCGAAATCGCTTCGCAGACCTCGAATTTTCTCTCCTTTTAAATTCCATAAACGGATATAGCTCTGTTCGAACCCAGTCGCCAATAGAGAGGAGTCCTGAGAGAAGGTTGCACATGGTACATTCCTGAATTATTGTTAGACCGGACGCAGTGGCATGTAGTCCGCACTTACCCATCTGGGACATCATGCAGAGTATACATGCATATGCTTGGCAAAGCGACGACCTTTTTCCGACCAGGCGCCACGTCTGCGTTCGCAGAGCTTTGTAAAAGCGTCGGATCCAGGCGGATTCGTTTACGCTCATCTGAGACCTTGGCTACCTCGCGCCGCACATCCACCTCCCGAAAGGAAGGTGGAAGTGGCGGCATGTCTTCAGGAGCAACGGTTGGTAGCTCCGCGTCCTGTGGCTTTTCTTTCGGGCGGTCCAGGTCCATCGCACTAGCATCTTCCATAATCTCCTTGATCGCACGGTCCACTTCTTCACGCAATGCAAGGTCTAGAGGAGGCTTTCCGAGTTTTAAAGGAGATTGCGCGGCGTTGAATGATTGGGGATCAGCCGGCTTTATACTCTTGCTTGACGTGCCAGGAATGGTCAACGACACAAGGGAAGACACGAGCCCAGTTGTCTCCTCGAGATTCCCCTGCGACTGCAGCGCGGACGTCGTCGCGGCCACTGGTAACGGTTAGCTAAGTGATTATAGATCCGTGAGTCAGCGTACCATCTATCTTTAGATGCGCGTTTATGACCCTCAGGACAGCATCTCTGCCTCTTCGCCCTTTCTCCCCGCCGAAGCTGTCTCCCACTCCGCCACCCGTGCCACCCATGCCGTCGGTGAGCCAGCCGACAAAGAGAGCGAACCCACTCTTGCTCATTCGAAGCCTGTACGATTCTTTGCGAAATCGTAGGGCTGTTTCATCGGAGGTCAGATGGACGGGGAGAAGAAGAGTCGAGAGATGATGGAGCGTGGCGGTCTGTGTTGGTAGTAGGCGAGGAGAGTAGGCGGCGTAAAATATTACAGCTAGATGACATAAGCACGAATAGAAAGATGTTGCGATATAAGATACGCACCAGAGTCTTTTAATCCTAGTTGGATCAGATCGAGGTAGAAGTGGACGAAAACAGGGAAGAGCAAGGGAGTGAACTCGGGCTGAAACGTATTAAGCGGCAGTAGACAACACACGACGAAGAACGTACTCGATATATGTCTAACGATCCATCAACCCACGCCTCGAGCTCTCTAAACCCATCATAACGAGCGGCAGGGTCAAGCATCATTGCGCTTTGCACGTCCACACCGGCAATGTATTTGAGTCCCGGTAACGATTCGGCGAGGTTCGACACGTCCGGCTTGTTGTTATCAATCATATGTGTGAGCGAATAGTCTGACTGTAGGGCTTGTTCCGCATTTTTGAAGCCTTTTGAACGCAGGTACTGGAGTACGAACTGGTGTTGCTGGTCCGGAGTGATTGCAGGTTGTTGAACGGGTACAGGGAGTGCGGTGACTGGTGCTGGAGTTGGAGTTGGCGCTGTTACTGGTACTGGTGTGGTCTCTGGTGGAGATGAAGATGCGTTGGGAGTAGCAGACATTGTTATGAGTTTAATCTGAACGACAACAGTGAATGAGTGAAGTGAACAACCCGCGCCTATTAGTCCGAACACCGCCACTAATCATTACACGGACCGAAATCGCCGCTGTGACACGTCGTGTGCGTTTGATGAACAATCCATCGTTACATCGAACTCCTTGATTACTACAACCATCATATATATATATATATATAATCCACTCAGCTTGGCCAGCTTGCATATCTCTTTCTCATTAATTTCCCCCTCCCACTAATGGAATTCGACGACCATGAATTCCACGTCCCTCCTCCACCTCGTCGTCCACCATCACCCACTACCTCGGACAGGGATGACGAGAATGCAGTCGAGAACTCCGTCCTTCTCCGTCGCTCCCATTCACCGCCTCCTGCCAGTCCAGAAGACGATAGAATGTGCCGCATCTGCTTTGGCGGCGTTGACGATGAGCCGGAAATGGGTAGATTGATTCGGCCTTGCTTGTGTAAAGGATCCGTATCGGTTCGTCCAATTATGCACCTCTCTCTTTTTATAGTCCTGATCAGCACGCAGTTTGTACATGTCAAGTGTCTGAATGACTGGCGACGGGCTTCGCGTAATCGGACGTCATATCTCGCGTGTGCTCAGTGCGGGTATAAGTATCATTTCGCACGCACACGCGTCGCCGGACTGGCAACCAATCCATGTATGCTTTCTCATTCTACCGGGAGATCGACAGAATTCTCAATCCCACTCAGTCATATTATTCCTCGCCACCCTCATTCTGTTCTGTATCATCACACTGGCAGCAGGGTCGGTGATGTCTTACTTCCTCCCACCCTATCTTCTGTCTTCGACGACGGATCCTCAATCTACAACCAAATCTCCTCTACTCGTCAAAGCCCTCCTGGAAGAGGATGACGAAGATGAAGATGACTTCACCACACAGCTCTTCTTCTATACCCCGGCTGGTGCAATTCAGGATGTCCTCGAGTCTGCCCTCCGTGCTTTCCTCTCTGGGGACGCCCTACGATTGATGGCTTCCTTTCTGGGCTTTTCTTCAAATTCGAAGCAAATACCGATCGACAATCCTGTCACCGGCTTCAAGCAGACGGTACGCATTGGTACAGAGACACCTCTCCCGATACACGTACCTCCCTTCTTGGCGGGTATCCTTCAGAGGCTTGCTATCGGCACTGCAACTATCGGGATTCTCTCATTCGTCAACCTCCTCCTTTCTTTTTCTCTTTTGCTCCCTATTCAGATGGGTCTGCGCAACGTTTTCCGCCGCGGACCCCGTGACAGCAGCGCTACTTCAACCGCGCTGATAATCTTGTTTATTATTATCGGCCTGGGTCGGTAAGTGCCCTATCATACGCCTGAGACCATAGTCTAAATGCTCCCACAGGGCGATACACAAGGTGTACAAGGTAACACGGATCCTCGCTGGCTTTATCCTTCTCATGGCGGAAACCGCGATTTTGGACGTAACCCAAGAGGATATGGAACGCGAACGAAAATCCATTCGGGCATGCTTCCAGCAAGTTCATCTCAAGTTCTTGGTGCGGCGCAGCTGGTTCTATCGCCTACTGAAGTTTGAACCCGCTGCTTGGAGTGATGTCCGGAGGGCGATTAGAAGAGGGTATGAAGGCTTTGTTGAGCCCCAAGCAGGTTAATTTTCTTTCTCACTGTAAAGTATTGTTCCTCACATGTAAACTACTCCTTCTGGTTAAAACGAAATGATGTGACTTTTTGGATGAAATGATTATTCGTCCGCTCTACGGGATGTCATCCAGTCCTTCGTCAGGGAGTAGACAACATTTCTGAAAGTTGATTTTGAACAATAATGCAGTCAAAAGTAGATGACAATTGTTGAAGAAGTGCGCGACTAGTTCATTGATAACACCATTTCAATTCACTGTTCGCTGATATTTACTATAGGACGTCCCAGACTGTTGTCTAGATATACCCTTAACGATACTCACAATGGCCTGGCTGAACAAGAAGGACCTGCCTCCCCTCCCATCAACACACGACAACCTCCGCGTGCTCGCAATAGGAACGCTGTACGAAATCCAGACGTTCTACCTTGACGCTTTTCCCGACGAGGGCCACAAGCTGCGTGCACAGAGTGTCACACGAGAACGCGGTGGATCAGCAGCGAACATACTCTCTCTCCTCGCACAGTTCGACGGCGTGTCGCCCTACCTGTGCGCGCCCGTCGGCAGCAGGCGGGAGAGCACGAGGATAGAGAGTGAGCTAGGTGATCTGGGAATAGGCACAGAGTTCCTCGTGAGGAGGGAGGGAGAGCAAGTCCCAACGAGTTATGTGATGCAGTCGCGTTCGTGAGCGCCTTCTTCTCCCCTTCCCTGCCTTTCCTCACCCGTCCATCTCCATGGGATGTGCTACTGAAATTTGGGCTTTGTGGCATGCATTCTTATTTTTTA